>NW_015114712.1:29483-111468 GCF_001443285.1 Poecilia latipinna | reverse complement strand
AAACAGTTAATACATATTTCAATAAACTAAATGAAGACCTCACCAGAGCTTCTTCACCAGATGTTGTAAGCATGTTGCTGCCTCTTGTGTTGACACACTAACAACGTCTGCACTCTGGACAACCAAAAACTTACCGCAAAAAGTGTGTGACATGAATCCATCATTAGTAACAATAATTGGTTGCAAGTGTGACAAACAACGTTATCGTGTTCCAGTAGTTAACTCCATACCTCTTTCAAGGAATGTTCTAAGAAAAATAAATAGAAGACTAATGTTTCAGGCCCACGGGGGGCTCCGCTTTGAGATCAGCTGAAGCATTAGTAACTCCTCTAAACGGGAGGGACGAGGGGGGAGTTTAAAAGGTGAAACTGGCTCTTGGCTAAGTGCTAAAGAGAAACAGATGAATGTTGGACCCATCAGGGAATGACTCCACATCTTAAAGTACAGTCTGTTGTTGCTGTGCAGTCCACTCACTGGCTCTTTTAATGTTACATCACTGTCCTCATGCTGTGAGCGCTCGCTCTTTCAGCAGCTCTAAAATGCAGCTTTCATTGATGTGACGAAGTTGAAAATGCCAGTGGTGGGTTATTTATTTAACTTTTTTTTTAGCACTTTTTGACCCCTCCTGCATAATTTGTAAGGAAATTATCGACACATCCAGCATGCGTTGTTCCTCAGCTCTGCAGCTCTGCAGCGGGTTGAGCAGGGGTTTTCCCTCAGGTGGCGGCGGCCGTGCAGACCTCTCTGTTTTTGGTTACGGTCGCACTTGTTTTGCAGGATGTGGTTGTTTCACAAATGCAAATTTAATACTATAAAAGGTTTACTGTTGACACTATTTGCCGAAATTGATCCCTCAGGATGACTGCATGAACTTTCCGCAACTCTTTGAAACTAAATGTGTCATTGGCATACCTAAAAAAAGAATTGAAAAAATATAAGGGCTCTTGTTTAAAGAAAAGAAGTTAAGATGGTAAAGGGGTTGTCAAAGCGTGACGCTAAGTAATGAAACTTTGGGGTTGCTACAAAGCGCTATTCCAATCATACCACTTATTGCACTGATACTCAAATGATATTCATCTGTCACCACTCATAAAGTCAAGTTAATTTGTATAGCACATTTCAGCAACAAGGCAGTTCAAAGTACTTTACATGATATAAACATAACACTATAACCAATTATGAAACATATTTTTTCAAATCCCATCATCAAACCCATCAAGAATAGTCATCATCAATGCAACTAATGATAAACGCATTGATCAGTTTCTCGAGATTTTGCTGGGAAATTGGTCCATTAGATGTTCTTCAGTTTATAGAAGGCCGACTTTGTGATTGTCTTTACGTGTGTCTGAAGGTTCACACCAATACACCTTGAGGGTGGAGAGGCTGGAATCAAACTCACCCATGTCCGGTTGTCCGACACACAGCTCGTTTTCCTGTTGGGCCTTTCTCAACAGCTTTAACTTGAACAGATGGGGCAGGTTTTTGTGACTGATCAAAGATGGGATTCTCAATTTTTTATGCCAGCTAAATATTGAACCATTACAATCAGTACATTATCAACATAGAAAGTACTGTAGCTGTTTTATTAGCAAAACATATTAAATTCACTGTATTTATACATTTTTACATTAAATGATTTTATTTCCTGTCAAATTTTATACTTAAAATGTCTGCACATTGACAGCAAGTTGTAAGTCGATTTCCTTGACCAATAAATTGGATTCTGATTCTGGAAATAAATAAATAATATAAAATAACACTAGGAATTTAATTTTTCATTTTTACTATTGTAAGTCTTGTAACAGTTTAGTTGGTGAGGTTTCTGTATTTCTCATCTTTGAATACAAAGATCCTAAATGTAAGGATAATTCATACATCCGGCTATTGGTTCCTTCCCTGTGCTTGGTAATCGGAACTCGGCTTTGGGAATGACGTCACATCCGTCACATCAATGGAAAACCATTGAGATACAAATAGTTGTTTTCAGTGGCCAGGCTAACTGCAACTAGCAAACCAGTGATGTATTTCATTCAAAGTCTGTAGCATCACTATCACCAACATATTGTATTTTATTCTTTGTGAGACAAATTTAATGAGATACAAATAAGCAGAAGATTAAAAAAAGTTTATTGAATAAAGCTGTTGGTATATGTTCGTAAATCAACAGCAGCCATATTGGATTTCAAGGTTGATGTTAGAAACTTTCATTTAAAACTTTGTAGAGTGATGTCAACCAAGGTTTTTCAGATTGTGAAAACTGTGTTTATTTTATTACTCTTTATCAGCTTTGAGGGGAAATGATTTGAGAAACTCTAGGATTCAGAGTTGTCTGGTTTTAATATCCTCCAGACTACTAAGCCTTCAACTCCTGTTACTATAGATAGGCTTAGCATTTTGAAATATTCACATGTCCTTTCAATTTTAATAAACCTCTGCCATCAGAACTGTTAAAACCTGCTGTGCAAATAGCATATGACGTGTGAAATCCCTTGGGATTTTCTTCTTCCCCTCAGTTTTTACATGGGATGTGCAGTAACTTACAGAAGTGTTTGGATTCATGTTTTGCATGGAAAAAGGCTCACAGAGTGTAGGATTCAGACTTAAAATAATTAACTTTTTTATTTTTGTCAGATTTGTTTCACCTTAAAATTAGATTTGGACTTTAGTCTCATACTTAAAGTTTTCTCATTTCTCCCTAATAATAATAATAATAATAATAATAATGATAATAATAATAATAATAATAATAATTCTTCCTAATAAATACTCAAAATTGAAAATGTATCTTGTCTAGAGGATGTAGATAAAACAGAGACTCCCTTCAGATGTAGGGGCTCTAACAGAACATCTATGGACTCATAAATAGCCATATGAGGGATTTCTGACACGTATTTAACTCTGATGTTCCTTGTCTTCAAGAAGTCAGCGCGACACCTTGGTCAGCAACATTTCTATCTCCACAGTAACCCAACGTTATACTGGCTAATGGGGGCAGAAATGCCGCATCGTTTTAATTTGTACGCACCACCACAACAGGATATCTGTTGGTGGACCCGCTGCTCTGTCGTCTGGACGGAGGGGTTGCTGGCTGCAAAGCTCACAGGACAAGTCCAGCTGGATTCAGACGTGTTGCCATGGAGAGAGAGATAAACAAAAACACAGCAGTCTCTTGCGTACGGACGAAAATGCTGTGTGCACTCGCATAGTTTCCATGGGAAAAACATGAGCAGGAAAAGGCAACGGTCTAGGAGTGTCCAGCTAATGGTCCTGCTGTCCAGCCTCTGTCTTCAGGCAACCCGCATTCAATTCAATTCAAAACTATGTTCTACCAAAACAAAATGAAATATTATCATAACTCATATCATCCAAGTATCCTCAAAGAGACGCTTTGGGCAAGTAGGATCTTCAGTAGCAGGTTGTAGGTCAGGTATTACTTGAGTTTTGAGATGCAATATCCTGTTGCCATGGTTGCTCATTAAAACAATTGTCCAGAAGTTAAAACGTAAGTGCAAAACTCTGTCCAACTCCTCAGCAGTGGCATAAAGAACAAAGTACTTTATTAAATAAGTGGTTGGTAGTTTTAATGTGGAAGTATAAATCTGACGTTTCAAACTCATAGGGTGACAAAGTTGTTGTCACCCGATGAGCAACAATTTTGAGCAAAATTTTGAGGTTTTGGTCAAATTTAATTTCAGTAATGTTTGACTAAATGTTCACTTCTGGGTGGGGTTGTGTTTATTTCTCCAAAAGGTTGGTTAAGGAGTAGACTTAACCAACCAGTGGTGTGAGAGTCAAGGTTACGGTAGGAACCAGAAAGTAGGCAGGTGGGGACAAGATATGTGGTATTACCTGTTGTCAATCACCTTAGTAGGACCATTTTCACCAATCTTCATACCCATAATTAAAGCATTAATGCAACAACTAAAGGGATAAACCAATCATGAAGTTATCTAGAAGATCCCTTTCTCCAAAGGAAGCTGTTGTTTTCAGGATTGGTGTTAGCTTGACTAAGGATGGGTATATAGTTTTTCGTCGACTTACTAAGCAGGTTGAGCATTAGCTGTCTCTGCAAATTTCAAAACCTTCTAGAGGTTTTGCGGCTAGTTCAGCAGCTAATGAGGCCATGATGTTTTCCGATGTTTCAGTTTAGCAGCTACAACAGTCCAGCAGTTCTTAGCAGCTCTCCTATAATTGCATTTTTCATTAATTAGATGCAGAATAAACATTTGACTCCAAGTGTCGCATGACTCACCAATGTTTTAATCATTTCTCATTTACGTTTGCTGCTGAAAAATAAAAATCCACATGATTTCCCAAAGGAGCACGTAGGAAGAGAAGAACAGCTCATTCGAAAGATTGCGAGAGGTTGAGTGTTCATCGGTCTGGCGTAGAGTAAACAAAACATCACATGGATTCCACACATCGCGTGTTTAGCTGTAAATGACTGATGCTGTGAAGAGGATCCAGAAGTCCTACTGGAATCGGAAGATACTTTTCGATCTCTGCTTCAATCAGCCTCACCTCATCCCTTCCCCCTTTTCCCAAGACCCTCAGCTGTTGAGAAGTGATTGCTTGACGGAGTTGTGAACTCTGTTATGATTTAAAATTTGACCTTTTTGCTAACATTTTCCTGCGATGTACTTTGTATGTAATGTGGCAGTTCGAGGCAGTGAAGCTTACCGGAAGTCGCCTGCGTTGACTTTATTCATTGCTGGGAGTTCTGTTACAATCTTGTTGGACTCTGGAGAATATGATTGCACTCCTTAGTTCCCTGCACAGGTTTTAAACATTTAAACACGCAAAGGGCTGTACGCAACATTTTTTTGTATGAATACATACACCGCCATACCTCTATTATCTATTTTATCAAAAGATAGATAACATGGATATGGTATGATGGTATGTTGTTGAACACATCCAACAACATGTACTTTATCGCAAAACAACGTAGCTACGCAGCAGCCAAATGAGGATCATCTTTAATTTACTTAATTTTCATTTGATTTTAAAACTCCAAAGTATTAGCACTGTTTTTTTTTTTTTGGTGTTCTAGTACTGATTGGATTTGGCAGGTAAGAGAAGTGGAAGTCAGTCTTGGCCTGAAAATGCCTGATTGGTCTGTCTCCAAATGCAGCAAACTTATTCATCATCTTTAAACAGAGAAGAAGTGACAATTTTTCAGTGATTTGGAGATATGAATTAGATCATCCCAGTGCAGAAATAATAAATATGAACAAAAAAAATGTAGCAGTTGTTCAAGTACGGATTCATTTCAACACCTTAAACCTGAATCGTCAGCCTCTGAACCCAGACATCCTTGGAGGAAAAGTGAGGATGTGGACGTCGGGATCCACCAGCCTGAGCCTGTAAACATGAAAGCGTGTGGGAGGGTTGGATTCTGGGCTTGCGTTTTCAGCATTTAGATGTGCGTGGGTGGGCGAGCTGTTAAGAGGAACGAAGACAGAGAGAGAGAGAGAGAGAGAGAACGCCCCATGATGCCTGCGTACTGTACGGAGCAGCCCGACTGATCTTGGGCGCTGTTGTTACACAGCAGGGATTTCTGCTGATCTCAGCAGATTCTGTTACGGCTCTGGCACAGTGGGCCCGCTGAATATTCATGAGGCTCTCTTGTTTTTTGGTAAAAGCCTCGGGTCGTTCCGTGGAGACCTTTGAAGGATCGAGTGGATTAAGCGGCGGTCAGGAGAGGTTCAGGCGGTGGAAATAGTGCTCTGGTCACAGATTGTCTTCTAGGAACCCGAAGAAACCCCGTGAGGGTGCTCCCTGGGTACAAGTCTAAAAATGTATTCCTGTTCATCTAAAAGCAGACTTTGAGGCCTCTTAATGATTAATCCATCCAGCAATGCCAATCTCTGATAGGGACAGCTATAACAGATTTCAAGACCTATGAAGAATTTACACTTGAAGCTGCTGAAGCTAGCTTATGAGATTTTTCTTTTTACATTTGTTGAAATGGTCACTATGCCGTGATAGTATAATATGAGACAGGTAATCTGTGACAAAACCGAGCTCCTCTGCACATTTAGCAGCACATACACAAGGATGATTGATAACGCTAAGACTGATTGGTTGTGTTTTGACTTGGAGTGGTGTAGGACTGCAGATGGCAGTAGGACCACAGAGAGGAGGCAGAGGAGTTTCATTTTCCACACATAATCTAACTCAGTATATACTGTCATGACAAAGTAAAAAAATGTAAGAAGTATGTAAAGGACATATGTTTATGAAAGTTACATACTGCAGCTCTGACATAGTATTTTCTTACAGTGGTGACACTAGCTACATTTCTATTACAAAAGTGCCAACAACTTTGTCAATATTCCACTAAAGTCAAAAAACCACAATTTCACAACTGTGACGTTTCCGTTAAGCTAGAAACGCAATTAAAATCACATGTGAATAAGTTTGGTCACGCAATGAGTCATTTAAAAAGATGACGCACTGGCATCCTAAAGCACTTCCTGTTGGTCTTCTTTGTTGTTTGTGCCAGAATCCCGGTGTTGATCTTGTGACTCGGACGCAAATAAACGTGTTTTCTTCGTTATTTTGTAAAATAAACCAATTCTGTTCTAAAAACAAAACAAAACAAAAAACACCTCGTTCTAGCATTACAACTTTTCACCGAAAGACAACAGTTTTTTCTAAACTGGCGGGAGTCCATTAAGCAAATTTATTTTCTAAACGTAAACTTGTCCATTTATATGGTCATGAAAGCACAGCTAGCGTTTATTAGTGCCATTAAAAAAAAAGTTCTGGTGTTTTTGTTTGTTTGCTTCTGGCCATTCTGGTCAGGCATCCTGGCGGCCAGCAGATGTCTCGGTGCCTCTCTAGCTACAGCCCTCCTCTCACACTGTGTGGACGTACCTTTGATGCGAGAGGCACCAACAGTGCTGGAGTGTCTTCCTCTTCCTCTCTTACATAACCCTCAGAAGGAGGCTGAGCAGAGGAGCAGGCTCGCTGTCTTTCCACGCCGGCTTCACTGAGCCTCAGTGAAGCCGGCGGGTGCGGGGCGAACCCCGCAGACTGTGCACTGGAACATGCATAAAGACAGAAGGCCCTCAGAGCATGAGCGCAGCTCTGTCGTCCTGAACCCATCCATTCATCCACATTGTGTTTAAAGCGGAAATGAATAGGTTACGTCTCTTTACAAAGAGCAGCTCTCATTGCTAATGCGCAGAGCTGGAGAACAAGGGAGGTATTGCATCCTTTAACGGATGACGAAACAACTTCCATGAGTGGATACGTGCGGAAGAGGAAAAGACCCACTAATGGAACCTCAGTGTCATCCAATAATTTCCAAGACCAAATGATTCCTGTAAAACCGCCTCTGCCTCCGGGGCGATTAGAATCATGCACAGTGTGATGTTCCTTATTACGGCGTAACATCGGGTGGCGCTCTCCAAAGCGGTGGTCGGATTTTCCAATGAGGTTACTGAGAGGGCATCTGCCCCGGTTAATATTTCATTGGGTCAGGGATGATGGCGACGAAGCCGGGAAATTATATCCAGCCTCTGTTATTCTATTGTCTGAGCAAAATAAGGAGAAGAGGTCAATTCGGGTTTAAAGCAGAACATTTTTCCACCACTGATTAATCTGCCACTGTTAAGATTACATTTTCCACCTAACCAGTGGTTGTAAGGGATGATGGCTGTTTTGCACTGATTATGGTCTTAATTTGATTGGTCAATGCTTAATTTTAAAGAGTGTAGACAGATGAGATCCAGCACAGATTCACTACAGTAACCATCAGAGAGAAGGCACATGGTGTACAATGGAGCCCTGCTTGTTTTGTGGTTCAGTATTTATGGATTCACTGATACCACGTTGTGTTTACGTGGATTTTTCTGATCAACAACTGAATGTTTCTACTGGTGGAAGCGACAAAGAAGATGACAGGAAGTGGTAGGAGGATGACAGTTTTTTTTTGTTTGTTTTTTGGACGATGTGCAGCTGACTCCACCAGAGCTCTCACAGCGTCGCGCAGTTCATAAAAATGTGTGTCAATCGAACATGTTGAATCCATAATTCTTCTGTAAATTGGTGGACTACAATTTCCCAAAAACACTGTATACTGTATTGTGTAGCCGCTCCCAAGTAGGCGGGGCTTGTCGCTCCAATGCCTCAATTAGACATCCATGTCTCCTCTGATTGGCTGATAGATGATGAGCACTAGCGCCATTGTTGAATTATGAACATAATCTCATTTACATCTGTCGCTGTCGATGATTCTCATTGTCTTATCACATGAACAAAGTTATTCATATGTGATTTTTAAGTTTATTTCTTATTAGATGAAAACATTGCACTTGAGAAACTGTGTGGAGTTAGCAGAATACAGACAAAGATTTGCGCATGTTTTGTAATGGAAACGCAGCTAGTGGTACTGACCCGTGCCTAATGCTAACCACCACCACTCAGTTCCAGTGACCAGCCGATAACATCTTCTTTGTCTGGGTCTCTGCCAACCCTTGACCTTCGTGTGGCCCTCTCTCCTGTTGCTCTTGTTGAGTGTGTAAGCGCTGACCTGTGGCTACCCTCCTCCTGCGTTGAGCTCTGACAGCAGCACAGTGACTTCATTTGTCTACGCCTGATAAAAGCCCTTCCATTATTCAACGGCCATCTCACATCACCCCTCATAAACGCTGAGGTATCATTTAGGATCCAATGTCTCATTAGTGGTCTCTTCAGGATCCAGAGGTCCCTTCGGTTCCATGCACTGCTTGTCTCACTCCAGCAGGCCGCCTCGTAGCTGCTGATGGATAACTTTGTGGTTGCTGAGTTGTCACTGCCTCTTGTTGAAGACGAATTTCTTAACCGGATCTTGAAGACTTGTCAGTTGATGGTGGTGCACCATCTCACCGCCGGTGTTCAAGTGGATTTATGATGTAAACGATCTGTACGACCTCTAGAAACACAAAGTAAAGTTACCTCATCCTCTTTGTTCAAAGTCTTTGATGGTTAGTTGAGTCTTCGGCTTTAGTTTCCCAGGCCACTCAACACTCATCAACTCTGTTACTGGCCAGTTTGCCGTGATGACTTAACTACATCATGTTTGTATGAACAGTGCCAATTATTCCATACAAATGGCTAAATGAAGTTCTTCTCTAAATCACAGTATTTGTTTCTGTCTTAAGCCTGTTTCCCTTCAACTCACCCCAAAGGTTGTCTAGTGATTTTAAGTGTTTTGACTGAGCAACAAGCAAGTAGCCTTTATTTTATTTTATTTTATGATCAACATAGTCAAATTTATATCCCAGGAAAACAGGGCGGCATGGATTTCTCATTAAAGAGTCATAGACCCTCTTATTTACTTAAAAGGTACCGTATTAATTACACAAATTCTTAAGATAAATCAATATAATTCAATTCAATCACATACATTCCACTTACCTAGCAATACAATAAACTAAAGCCAATTATTCATAGTAGTACTGGTTCAGCTTTCTCACGTAAAATAATAATAATAGTAAATCCTTTGGTTACATTTGTTTAAACTGGAATCGATTGGTCAGCTCGTGGTTTTATAAAAAGTAATAAATATTTCTTTAAGTGGTATATTTTTAACCACTAAACAAATGCAGTCAAATTAAAAGTTGGCCTTTTCGCACTTTTTCAATGCGAGTTGACGCTGCTGCAGTAACAGATGAATTCATCTGACTGCGCCGCACCTTTAAGAAAGCCGGTGCCATTCTAAGAGCCTGATCCTTTCCCACCTTAAATCCTGATGACGTAGCATTGCTGCTTTCCACTTTACAGTCAGTATTATCAGAGCAAACGGGGGCAGTTTGTCTGTGACCCCCAGACTCCCCTCACCATCAGTCTGATCATGGCTGCTGCCAAATGTTTCTTTTATTAGCCACTATAAAACAAAAACAAGCTGGGGATGCTGCTAATGAAGGACCAGGCTGCTGTTTGTATTTAATGAAAGGATCCTCCTCATTAGTTTGCTGGGCAGTAATTAGATGAATTTTAGAAAGATAAAGAAATTAATGACCGAAGCTGCCTCAGCAGTAGATGTTTTTAGTCCTTTATCAGCTATAACAGCTTTGGGTCAGATGTATGTCCACCTCCTTTTTGAGGGGATTTATTTATGTTTTTTTCTTTGGTCTGAGAGAATGTTGAACTGTTGAAGTGTTTGCAGATTTTTCTGTGCCACTTTACAAGGATTTTAGATGTAATTAGTGTTCATTTTTACAGAGGTGGCTCTTTATTGGTGTCCCTTGGCTGAAATTTATGTTGGACAAAGGGTGCGGCAACACAGTCCGTAAACGTACCACCAAAGCAACATCAACCGCAACAATAGATGCCAGTTAAAAAGTTTACGATAAAAATCATGAGTCTTTCAATGAAAATGTCATTTTTATTTTTTGTTCAAATGGAGTCATATTAGATGACTAAATATTATTACATTTAAGTCAACCAGTTTGATGCTTAAGCTACATTTCTGTTTTTGGTTTGAGCCGCATTATGGTTGCTGATTATTTAAATGTGACTGTTTTTCACAATGGTCAAAATTTTCTAACTGCATATTTTAGGATGAATTTTCCCTAGGAACTTCCATCACATGACTGAATTAAATTATAGATGATGTCTTAGGGTTTCATGAGCATTTCACTCATTTATGCAAACAACAACAATAAAAAAAAGAAAGAATGTGTTTACAAAGTGGTTTGTATACAGTAAAAAACAAAAAAGGGATGTAAAATGTAATTACATTTACCTTCCTTCTTGCTCACTTAGATGTGGTTTTTCAGTGTGCTTGATCCTGATTTATTTCATGGCGTTGGGATGGTGTGGACAATCGGCCACAGCAGGCCAGTCAGAGTGGACCATCCACCACCCACCTGGTGACTGGACCTATGACCCTGTGGCGCTGGTGAAAAGGTTGTTGCTGCTTTTTTCAGTGTACAGTAGGGTTGCCACCTTTCAGAAATCAAAATAAGGGACACCCACCAAAATGGTACTCCAGTCAGAGTAGCATACCTTCAACATGTTTATACTTGAGTAGATTTACTTTAGCTTTAATGAAGTAGGTGTAAAATGTATTTGGTAAAAATCTACTCAAGTACTGAGTAATTGATCATAACACCTGATTTAATATTCAAAATGTCCTCAGACAACCCAAAATATAAAAGTTATGTGAACATTCTGGTATTAAAAATAGTATTACCAAAATATTTATACAAATAGTTAGGTTTAGAGGCTGGTTCTAGACCAAATGTACCATGAGGGCCAGTGTAGTCGGTGTTTTTTTTGTGGAGAGCACTTAAAAAAGAATGAAACAAAAAAAAAAAAACAGAGCAATATATTTAATCATTTAATATTCTGAGCCAAAGAGCCACTTGTGTCTCCAGATTCGGGTTGAAGATCCTTATCTAGCCAATGCAAATGGAAAATGTGATCCTATCTCCATACAGCAGCTAAAAGTGCAGAATTCAAATTTTTTATTACTGGCTAAAAGTATCTACCACTGAATATCAAAACAAGACATTTATTTAGTATAATTTCTTCAGTTCCCCTGTTGGCCCCCGTCTAGAACCGCCCCTGGGCTGCAGGTCTGTGTCTGGTGTATTCTTGGTTAGCATGTTTTTTCTCCATTGATAGGAAGTCAAGTTATCCAAACTGATAAACCACGTTAATTAAATAATGTTAAATAATAGTTAAATAATGCTTTAAATGACCGCTAAACAATTATTCATAAAATGTATCAACATTTCTAAATAAAACATACAGAAACAAACCGTTTTAAAGTAGGAAATATTTAGGTTTGTACTGTTAATCTATTAGTATGATTTGTTCTTTAAATTGCCATTCATATTACTTTTTCTGATACTATTATTACTATTATATATTAAATAAATTATCATCCAAACTCAACATTCTAAGCAAATAATCAATTTATAATAGTCTTTTAAAAGCACAAGAAGAAACTGAATCAATAACAAAAAGTTCTGTACCGTATCAGCCTCAGGAGATGATTGAGGGATAAAGAGACGCGAACGGGTCTGCAGTGGTCCTCTCCTGATCCATTCTGTCTGATATCAATCACAACACACAGCAGCAACCCTACCCTGTATATTTCTGAGGTTTTGCTTCTTTTTGCTTCATAATGTTTGATAACAAAAGTTAAAACTTCTCATTGTTTGACATTGTCTAGCAAAATGTTTTTACGTCAGGCTACAATAGAATGTTCAGTTCCAATGGTATCAATGACATCAGCGTTGATGTCATCACTCTATGATATCACAAGGGAATCTCTCTCTTGAATATAGCTCACAGACTGTTTTCTCAGATCTGTTCCACAGTTCTATCGGGACAGATCACTCTTCAGAGCACGTTCGAAATTAATCGAAAAGAGCCGGATATCAATTCCAGATATTCCACGCCTTTCAGAGAAGTAAGAATTTACCAGAATATCGACATGAAGCAACAACAGATTGGTTGTGAACATGAAGCTTTTCCAGCTGAGCTTTCATGGGTCGACATGATGGACCTCAACATCCAAGTCGACTACGACGCTATCATTTTCCCTTTGGAAGATGACAGCGACAGCCCCATTAACCTGGAAGATGAATCAGCAGAGGTCTAGGGGGAATCAAGTTCTTTTGTGCTTTGAGAGTCCAACATCATTGGAAGTCGAGCAGAAAACGACTCCCTCTGCTGGCTTCAAGATCATCTCCTTAGTGGAAGACGTGAAAGAGATGAGCCAAAGATCTCAAAAAGCAGGTAGACGATCTTAAAAAATAATTGCAGAGTAAGATTTTTGAACTCCATGAGGAAAGAGACCGAAGGATTGCATATCAGGCTGAAGTCAAATCACAGCAGGAGGAGATTCAAAAACTGCAAAAAATATTGGAAAAAGAACGTCACCTGCAAGTCAAACGTGAACCATGGAAGAAACGTACCAGAGATTACAGGTGTATCAAAGGTTTCTTGTTCTTCCAAAGTTACAACCGACAAGAGTATTCTTCAACAGCTGGACTACTTCAAGAGGGAGGCTGAAAAATACGCCTCCCGCAATAAAGGTCTGGTAGAAGTTATGGTTGAAGAATACAGAGTGAGACGGAAATATGAGGAGCATATGAGGGTGGCAACCCTAACTGCAGTACAGAGACACACTCACTTTACAGCTGTGATGCAGTTCTATGCTACTTAAAACAACTATTGAACCAATTATTGAACCAGAATAAGATGGTTTATGTTTAAGGAAATATTATAAACAGTTCAATCCTGGAAGAATCCTGAGAAGCAGAAATTTACCATCTAGATATTCTTAACTAGCAGCCAGACCTTCAGTGTGATGTACATCTTCAAGCCACCATCTTGGTATCCTAAAATACTAAATTAGATTAATTATTTAATGGAAGTACTTTTGTTAAAATAATGTTTTTATCTCCACTTCTATTTTCATTGTGAGCTAGTTGCTAAATAAAGAACAACAACATCCAGTTGTTGTTCTTTATTTAGTCTTAAGCTAATCTTTATTAGCCAGAAGCTAATCTGCCTTCATTTTCAAATTCTACCATATAAACCTTAGCGTTTAAGCATGTATGTTCATATTGAGCTGTAGTATTACCATATATCATTCAATAAGATGTTTCATGTTTTATTCGTACATATTTTGGTGCCGCTTAGTTATTCACAGCTAATTTTGGCACAAGCTAATCTTCCCTAGCTGAAAGCTAATTTGGCCATTCCAGATTCCTCTTAAATAAAGCTGGTTTCTTAAGATTAACAGTTCACTGTGAATGGTGATACCACTTTTTAAAATTAGTTTTATTCTTGGTTGTTACTGTTTTACTTTTAATAGTTGATTAGTTTTCATGATTCTTTCATCTTTTACTTAACAGTTTAGTTGATAAACTCATATTTGATGTGGACCTGTGTCTATCACAAAGATTAGTGTTGAACTTAAATCCGTCTATTGAATTTCATATCTAAAACTGATCAGTTTTGATTCATGATCAATAAATGAGATTGAAGTTATTTGGATATTATTTCCTGATAATCTGCTGTTGCCCCGACTCGGTCATCCTAATGTAAATTATTGATTTTGCTAATAATTGCCCTAAGCAATTATTTATAGCTATTCATAACCTATTATTCTGCAACGCCTAAAACACGCATCAGTCTGAGTAATGTTCCCTTAAATGTTAACATCCTTTTATTGTCATTTAATAATTCAGCAAAGCCAAACACAAAGCGGCCTGCGCTCTCTCAGTGCTGCCAGGAACGATTCAATTATCCAAATAACGCGTTGAGACAGCTTGGTTTCTGCTTACATCCTGTATTTGTCTTGTTTTCTATGGCCGACAGCACCTTCATCTCTTAATTCCACGTTAACTGTAAATCTGAGCTCCAAAAAAAACCAGAGACAACCGTCTGACTCAGACCTCTTTTTATAAAAATTATTATTACCATCGGCCGTGGCAAGCCGTGGGCGACATTTTGTGCTATGTGGAGGTAGAGAGAGAAAAAAAACAACAGAGAAAAAGCTGCTGTCAAAGGGGGTCGCTCAGAGGCACAGCGGGGAGAAATGTGACGGGAATGCAGAGCCCCTGAGTTTGGCTGGTATTTCATGGGAAAGATGCTGACAGGCGACAGGATGGGAAGGGCACGGCGTTCGTTCCCCGGATGGGTCAGTCAGCCAGCCGACAGTCAGTCGTAATCCAAAGCTGTGTTGAGTGACGGAAAGTCAACTGTCAGCAAGTAAAACCAACAACAACAAAAAGAAGAGAAAAGAAAAGGAGAGAAAGGGCTTTGTTCTCTTCTGCTCAGCGGCAGGACTCCCCCTCATTACCTGTCTTTCCACAATGGCTCTTTATAACTGATGACAAAAATACAACCAATTTTTTATAAAATATAGTGACAATGAGATACAGATTCTGTATTTGTGAAAACATGTTCTTTTTGTTCTCACTGTATTCAACCACATGCTTATGGCAAACTGCTTATGTTTTCACTAACATCCCTTCTCCTTTTCATACCATAAACATGCAAACCAACATTTTAGTGTTGAATCTACACTGAGCTGCATGTCCTTTTACCTACCAAAGAGTTATCCGATTAATTCAAATGTATTCATGTGCAAAAGCTTCCTAAAGACACCTGTTGAAAATCAGCATGTTTGCTATAAAGAGATCTGGTTAACACCAATGTGTTTGTATTGTCCATATTAATTAAATAAATTTATAGATAAATATTTTGTTTATTTTTGAGCAGATAAATAGTTTTCAGTATAACTTTTGGTTATTTTATTTATTTTTTATATTTTTTTTCTGGCCCACAAGTGCATTTGATTCTACATTGCTGTTATTAAAATGCTTCATACATCAAATATGACTTAAACAAAATTTTACTTTGTAATTTAACACTTTGAAACTGGGTCTTTGTCTCTTTAAGAAACTCCGGCTTTTTTCTGAAACTCCGCCTTCAGGAAGTCGTCAGAACATGGCTTCTCTATTAACCCTTTAACAACATTTTTACCAGCGTTTCAGTGAGAAGCAGCTCCTGTAATGAGCTCAGCAAACGCGCAGCTCCACCAGGTGTTTGCTAATTGCTGCTGGCTAGTCTCAAGGAGCTGAGTGAAGGAGCAGGGCGACTCTGTCAGGCATAAGCTTATAGAAACTGCAGCTCAAAGGAGGAGCTTCGACCGGGAAGGTGGAGCTAGGTCCACCCAAGCTGAATGGTTGCCATGGAGATTAAGGAATTTCTCAAACATGCATGAAAGAATCAAAGCAAACACTCCAGGTTTTTGATGAGGTAACAACATTATAACAAACGAGTCGATTTTACATCCTACCACCCCTTTAACTCCTGTAAGCCGTTCCCATGTTGCAGCAGTGACTTGCTCTGCCAGAGGTTCATCTGAGCCTCCTTGCTTGCTGTTCAGATGGTGGTCATAAATAATTAAGACGCTTAGGCCCGCGTGTGCAGATTTTATGAGGCAGCATTTAAGAGCCGCTGAATGTTTATGTGCTGGTTAGAGGAAGGAGGGCTTGTTGTTGTTGTCGTCGTTGGCTCTGATGTCATGTCCGACCTGCCTGTCTTCTGACGGCGACAAGACGCCGACATTCTCACTTTCATCCGTGGCTTCTGTTGCAAATTTCAATTACGTATTAATAAGCAGCGTACATTATTCCTTTAGATTCACCAAGGTCACCCTATGGGGCCTTCGGTGAGCAGCTTTCCTTCTCTTGGACGTCCTTGCCGTGTCTCATCTGCAATGCCCCCACCCCTCCACTACCCCCACCCCCCAAGCCACTGCATTATGTTGCATTTGCATCGTATTGCCTCCGCACTGCCTCTGCAAGCCTGGCCCCGTTTTCGCTCCTCCATCTTTCTCTTGCCCTCTCTCAGTCTCCCTCTCTTCTCCTGTGTCGGTGCCAGCCTGTTGGGTGTGTGTGTGTGTGTGTGTGCATGGGGACTGAGGGGATCGGCAGTGAGCTGTCAGGCATAAAGGTAGGGGTACAGACAGGGCTGGGGTAGCCTGCACAGGTGACGGTGGTAGGGAATTGGAGAGGAAATAAGCAATTAGCTTGAAAACGATTGCATTGCAGTAAAAAAAAAAAGAAGAAGATTAAGAAAAGGGTTTGTTGGGGGATTTAAAGGGGAGAGGGTTCATCATAGAGAGGAAATCCCAAGGAGGAGGATTCCAGCTCAGCGCTTTCTCTGACACTCTCTTCTTCTCCTTCTTCTGCTTCTTGTTCTTGTCTTCTTCTTCTGCTTCTTCTTCTTCCCTTACTCAGCCTCATTTTCTCTCCCTGCTTCTTGTTTCCTGTGTGTTACAATCGTAGTCGGATTGAGCTATTCATTAGGGTTGGTGATAAAGCCACGGTCTTGGCCCCAACCCCTCAAATTTTGTCCTAAAATAGGAAACACCAGTTGACTACAAAACAGAACCAGAGAAGTGAGCTGGTTTTTTCCTTAGTGGAGCCAGGTAGAGGCACAAAATGTTGAAGGTGTCGCACTAAAATGGCAATTTCATCTAAATGCAGACTAAGATTACGTTGAACAATGGGCCAAAACTACAGATTTGTTTTTGTACAGTGGCCTAGGACACAGGCTAGTTTATTTCAGTCACATGATTAGCCTGTTTAGCTTAGTGTAGCTTAATAGTATGCAACTCTAATTTTAGCGTTGTTGTTTTGCTAACTCTGTTCAACTTAATTATCAACTTAAAGTAAAAATTATTGCGCAATTAATTTTTACTTTAAGTAACAATTGCAAACAATTGTTTAATTACCCGCTTTTCTCCATTATGATGAGTTTTTGGTGTGATTTAGTAGTCTTCTGACTAAATATTGTAAGCTGCGTTTCGATTACAAATGTGTGCAAATCCTTGTCAATAATGTTTAAAAAAACCACAATTTTGTAATTGCGGTGTTTCCACTAAAAATGCAACGCAATTAAAGTCACATGTTTGTTCACACAATTAGTCATTAAAAAACTTGGCCGCTCCATCATCCTTCAACTTCTTTGTGGTTTGCGCCAGTTGAAATGTCCGGTTGTTGATCCTGGGACTAGTGGGATGCAAAAAAATGTGTTTCCATTGCAGTTTTGCGGAATAAATCTATTTCGATATGGTCAGAAAAAAAAAAAAACACAACACCCCATTATGGCAGCAAAATGTTTTAATGAGTTAGTTATTTCGAAATTGCCATTGGTTCCATTAAGTGAATTTATTTTTAAAATGTCAAATTGCACAATGAATGCTGAAACCAGATTGGCTGCTTTGCAAATGTTAGCCATATCAAAAATAATTTGCTAATTCGCACTTATTGTTGCGAGGCAGATTTCGTCTATAGTGACATCTGCTGTTCAAAACCATAACTGCAGCGTGAGTTGTCAGCCAGAAGCAGCAGATTGAAAGTCATTTTGAATCATAAATCCCTATTTCATTCCTTCTACGAAGTACTTTCTAAACTGTCTGACATAAAAAAAAGACTAAATCCACCTTTCTGATTTCAGCTCCACAATCAAAGCAGTTAAAGCAGCCACAAACTTTTTCTGGCCAGATATTACTGCTCATCTTTATTCAAACTGTATTTGTCACTAGCCGTGACACGCAGTACTTGTCTACATTTTGGACCAATGTGGTGGATTTGTGGCCTGAAGAGCAGACGAGTCGGTGAATGGTGGTGCCCTCGCAATCAGGCGCCCGTCACTGAGTCACGGGGACTATCGGCTTCTGCCCAGCGCCGGTTAACTGCACTCCCGAGATCAACAGGGAGCAGGCTGTTCTGCTCGGCCGTTATTAAAGAGCTGTTTGTATTGCCTGCTGTTTTTTTCATTAGCAGGAATCTTATATCATCGCCTCTGAATATTGCATGAGGCTCCGAGATGCTCGGTTCTCGTGACAAAGCAGTAATTTTTCACAACAATCAAAGATGGATGAGCCTATTCTTCTAGGTAAATAGAGTGAGGCCTGGCACCAATGAGCAGCGGTCTCGGAGCCGGTGACGGCGACACTGACGCAACCATAAAGCGGGCTGGAGGTTGAGCAAGAGTGATTGGAATCCATAAAAAAACACACACACACACAAAGTGCACCGTAAGACAAATAGAGCGGGCCGAAATGAGGCAGCAAGGTAAATGAGGGGGAAAGAAGAAGGGACAGGACGAGAGAGGGGGAAGCAGAGCAAGAGATGAAGACAAACATGAGGAACAGCAAGGGGCCGGATTATAAACTCAAACACACCGAAGCAAGAGACGGAGCTTTTGTTGGGTTAGGGAAAGTGTTTGGGAGAGAGCAACGCTTGCTGCCAGTACTTGCAAAGGCACCATGACGGGAGATTAGCTGGGTGGAGGTGGAGGTGGAGGTGGAGCGGGCCACGCTGCATTGCAGAGTACGACAAGCAAGACGTGCCAAACCCCCACCCCCTGCGGTGCTTTGCTCCACCACCTCTACGGCTGTCATTAGCACAACGTGGAGAAAACGACCCTCCAAGGACCAAAAGAAGCTGCCAAGCTGCAGAATCATCCACACCAGCTAACCACTGACAATGCCTCCAATTCTTCTTCTTTTAGCATGAAAGGTGCAGTAATCATGAAGAATTTAAAAGAATTTAAAAGAAGATGCAATATGATAGTGATAGTGATGTTGGGTAAAGTCCTCATTGCAGAAGTTAAGGCTGAACAAAGAACTTAAGACAAATTAAGTACAAATGCTCGTACTTCAGAGTTTAGTACCCACACAGAGTTCCTGCTGAAACCGAAAGACCCCCATGTTGGGATTTGAACCCAGGATCTTCTTGCTGCAAGGTGACAGTGCAGGCCTACAGTTTGTAGAACCATCATTTGCTTCCTGGAGACTTAAGTTTTTCCCTGTTTTTCTTTGCAAATTAGCTCCTTCTCAGTCAGACTGCGTAAGGAGCATTAGTTGACATCTCTTGTCAAGTCTTGCCACAAATTCTCAATTGGATTTAGGTCTGTACGTTGTGTGAACCTCTTTACTGGATGAATATCTTCAATCTAAATCAACTGAACTCACAATTTTGAAATGTCTTAAGATACTTCAAAGTATCCTTCCAATCACACATACATATCAATCATTCTTTTGGAGTCTGGACTGTATTCTTAGGGTGATCTTTCCACCCTTCAAGTCTTTTACAACCTCCAACAGGTTTTCTTGTCCCATATTGATGATTCTGGTGCCACTAAAAGTTTTATAGGCCCAAAAATTCATCCTGGGTCTCATGCAGCAGAGAAGCTTCTTCTACATGTTTGCGGTGTCCTCTGTTTTTTTGTGGTTAAGCATTTCTTTTATGGCTTCTTGCCATTCATCTGTAAAAGCCACCAAACTGTTCTTGTGGACAGTACAGCAAAAATCTGTCCATATGCAAAACATTTCATCTTCTTTCCACTTGTTGGTCACTTAAAGTCCGAATACAATGTTGAGAATTCCATAAAGTATGAATACCTTTACAAGAATTGTGTTTGTTTACTGCATTCGCCCATTGAACTTAACAGACGTTGGTAGAAAGTGCCAGAAGCGTTCTTGTTTTGAAGCTTTGATAGTCTGAGATCATCCTCATCCACTTCCTCGACACGCTAAAGCAACCCAATGCTACACCACCAAACAGAGCTCCACGGCTCCAACACACACACAGCCCCCGACTCCACCCTCCTCTCTTGCACACGTGTACTATATGCAGAATGTGTCCTACACAGGCAACACACAGTCACACCGTATGTCATCTCACAAGCGGGCCTGTTCTTTCCAGGGGTGCTGCTACGCGATAGCCCTGCCCGGTCAATCCCTCTCACGTTACCGCCTCCACAGTGCTGCTTCATTTACACATGAAATATTGATGTTCTTAATTTAACCCGCAGGGTGCTCAGATGTCCCTTCCTCCCCTGAAAGGAAGGGTCGCCTTTTCCAGGGAACCCATAGCCTCATTACCAAAACCACACCCCGTCTGAGCCCTCATTGGTTGACGGTCTGTGTTTGGGGGGGGGGGGGTTATGCTTGCCTGCTGCTGGTCAGTGTGAGCAGCTGGTGGTTGAGTGAGGTGGCACACCCTTTTTTGTACATGTTCTAGCATATGCTTCTGTTTGTAAGAGCCAACAGGTAACTGTATACTGTTTTCTCACTGGAGTGTTAGTGTTGCAGAAGTTTCTGAAATGACTTGAATTTCAGACTTAACAGGGTAAATGGGTCCAAACAAGAGCTCCTAGGAGTGTTTAGGTTCAGGTTGACAAGATACATCCAGGCTTAATTATTGCCCAACCTGTTTGGTCAAGAAATGACTGAAATAGAAGAGAAGCTCATTGTGTTAGTCTATTGCCCCAATGGCTGGAATTACTGGATGCAGCGTTTTTGCGAGTCTCACTGACTCAAATTTAAGACATTTTAAAAGACCACGATGAATGGATTTTAAGACATGTATTACAGCAAAAATGTACGAAAGAAAATGTCATTTTTTTATATTGTAGTACCAAGCTTATTTTGCCCAGAATACACGTATTACAGTACGGGTGGGCAACAGAAGTGAGCCAGTGGCAAAGACGAATGTGGTCTGGCCAACTTGCGATTATTTGCGATCACAAATGCAAACAATACTAACCATCAGCTAACAAGGATTCATTGGCAGCTAGTTAGCGGTAGCCTCTCGCACTAGCCAGCAGCAATTAGCAAACACCTGGTGGAACTGCACGTCTCTTGAGACTCATTATAGGAGCTACTTCTCAGTGAAATGCTGGTAAAAATGTTAAAGGGTTAATAGAGGAGCCATGTTGTGATGACTTCCTGAAGGCAGAGTTTTAGAAAGAGCAGGAATTTTTTAAAGAGACAAAGACCCAATTTCAAGACATTTAATTATGTAATCAAATTCCTTTTGATTACATAAACATACATAGCATTTTTATTACAACTGACTTACTTAATTTTAATTTAAAATACGATGTGACTGGAAAACGCATCACCGGCCATGTAATAAAATAAAAAGAGAATTTAAGACTTAAGGATGCACCATGCACCCTGAAATCATGGGATGATTCTGTCAATCATCCCATGATTTGACAGAAGTATTAGAGAACATAGAATCCATATTTGTTCCCTTGAAAGCCAAATCTCTCCTCTCCGAGTGGCTTTTCATCCTCTCTTAAAGGCATATGTGTAAGTGTTTCCTTTCCGCGGCGTGGGTGGAGAGCCGGCCAACACATGCTCAAACAACACTCCCCTTACAGCGAAATTGATGCGACTCCAAGTTTGTAGATATTTAAGAGTAATGCCCTGCAAGTGTTGCAGTCAGTGCAAAGAGGAGGATAATGATGAAGCGCAAACCCAGTAGTGCTTTGGCCTGGTTTGCCTTACTAGGACAAGCCAACATGGAGTCATCAGCAGAAGCAGGAGGGTTTATTCAAACTCCCACTTGTCTTTCCAACCCCTCCACCCCCAACTCCTCCTCCAACATCCCAGTTCCAGCATGCTCCTGTTGCCTAGCAACCAGCTGGGTCTTCTTAAAAAAGAGAAGAGAGCTGGCATAGATGAGTGTGTGTGTATCCACAGTTGAACGCGAAGGCAAACGCACTCCCTTCACACAGTTTGACACAGCACAGCTCACCCAAAGACACGGCACATGGAGCTGATTGTAATCGTTTTATTGTTGACACATTTGTCTAGTCAAGTAAACATACAGACTTGTTATGCTGTTTTCAGTGATCGCTTTCATAATCAAGCATAAGAAAAATGACACAAGACATGATGAAGTTTATGGTCTTTTATTTGAAAAAAAAAAAAAAAAAAATTAAAGACTAGCATGTACAACTTGGAATGAATGTAAACTGAACTCAGGACGAACAGTTGCGCAGACCCGGTGCAGCACCGGCGAACACGGCGCCGCCCCCTCACTATGCTCCCCGTCTGAGTCGAAACAACAGAAGAAGAAAAGAAAGAAACGTGAAGGCCAGTGATTCTCTCTTGCAAGAAAAAGAGGACAGACACTCCATCTCAGCGAAAAGAAGAAAAAAAAAGCTCACTGTAAGACTCTTTAACTCCTCCCCTCCTTTTGCGAAAGGAAGGACAAACTACTACTAAGATGGCCGTCCGAATAACATAAAAACATGCCAAACGCTTTAAAATGTCTTTTTTTTTGTACAATTTTTTTTCCCTCTTTATCTAGCATACAATTAAATCCCATTCCACTTTAATGCTTTTGAGTTAGAACCTGGTATATTCTCTCAACTAACAGTACAGGGTTCCTCTGCGAATACAAAATAATAATAATAAAAAAAAAAAAACTGTACCAAACCAACAAGAGGACAGCTTATAGTGGAATCAGCACGCTCTGGTAGTCCGGAGGGGGGACGGATGGGTTGGGTGGGAGGGGGGGGGGTTAGTGCTCCGGTCTCAAGCTGCATGCATGAAGAACAGAAAACAGAGAGAGAAGAAGAAGAGAGATGGCCAGCCCAGACGGTTACCACGAGCATATGGAGCTGGGAGGAGTTGGCCCGATGCTTTAAATTTAGTCTGAAGGTCGTAGTTACAGGGTTTGTTATTGTTTTTACTCGTATTGATGCTAAACTGATCTTCATGTTAGGGGCCGGGGGGGCGGGGGGACGGGAGAGAGGGGGCAGAATCACTAACCATCATTTTCATGCAGACATTTTTTGTATTTTTTTTTTTTTTTAATATATTTTTCCTGTGTGGACAGAAGGATATTTTAAGTCAACATTCAATTATTTTCTATACAGAAACAGTATGAATAAATGAACATTTTCTTCCAAGAGGTAAGTAAAACATTTTTTTTCATGTTTTTTTTTTTTTTTGTTTTCTTCTAAGAGGGGAGGGCGAGGGGGGTCAGGATGGGGCGGGCAAGCTTCACTTTGCGGTCATCATCTGTACAAACTCTGTAGAGACAAAAAAAAAAAGAAAAAAGAGAAAGAGGACAATGAGGTCACCAGCTTTACGGCTCTGCCCTGATGGGCAGTCACCTGCTAAATTGTTAAATGCTTTATTAATTTTTTAATCAAGCTGAGCAGGTTCAGAACACGCATCCTAATTACTGACCCCCCTCTTCCAAACAGCTTCTGCGTTTTTGCTCATTAAACCGTCATGATTAAAAACGCAGGGCTTTGTGCGCAGGGCGGCAGCGGTACACACACATACAAGCTAAAACGATAAACGTAGATAACACGCGCCGATACGGCGAGACTCTGCTGAGACGGTGTCACGTTACGACAAACGACAATCGATGTGTTGTAATCTGGATGTTATGCAACAGAGAAACTCAAAGCAGTGTATCATCATGAAGCTTTGGTTTCTGAAAAGTATAATTAAAACTAGAGACACACCGAACCGATACAGATATCTGTATTGATTTAGATACTGAGTGTGGCAGATCTATTCAGTCTAATTCTATGGTTTGTTCAGAGTGGTCTCATTCATCATTTATTTTGCATTATATTTAGAATTCCTAGTTGTACTTTCTGAACTATTTACAAGAAGGTTTGTTTACATGTTTGACCAAAGTAGTCAACCTATTTTTTTTTTTTTTTGTCAATTTCAGTTTCTTTATTATTTATTTTCCATTGGCTGTTATACTTCTAACTGAACTGACTGAACAAATTAAAGTTATTTTTATATGTTGGACCAAACTTAGAAAGCTATTGGTGTATTTAAGTGTGCTGTACTGGTGCAGCATTATCAAATGAATTTGGAAAAAAGGAAACATTTTAAGTTAATCCAGCACCGTTGGATTGGATCGGGATCGGTTCACACTAAACATCAGATATCGGTATTGGAAGTGAAAAAAGTGGATCAGTGCATCCCTGGTTAAAACTTAAGTGTGTATTCAGTTCCATCCAGCTTCCCTGTTCGTGCTGTAGGAAAGCATTCACACAGCATGATTATACCACCACCGTGTTTTACAGTGGGGAAGGAAGATCAGTCCTTTTGGTTACTTTTTAATAACGCTCCTTATCCAACATTTTAGATGATGATGACTATTGGGAGGTTTGTACTTATCTCACATTTTTGGTTTTGTTTATTGATAGAGTAAAAAAAAATACAAAAAAAGAAACGAGTCAACATAAAAATCACACCACACTTTTCAGATTCAGGTCACAGTTTGTAGAGATGAGCTTCAGTCTGATCCCCGTTTGTTTAAAAAAAATCATGCATTTCATTTTCGGTGATCCCATACCTTCATAGTTGACCTGTCCGTCTCCGTCAATGTCTGCTTCTCTGATCATCTCATCCACCTCCTCGTCTGTTAGCTTCTCCCCGAGGTTCGTCATGACGTGGCGCAGCTCTGCGGCGCTGATGTAGCCGTTCCCATCCTGGAAGAAAGTGACAGAATTCATCTTACAGCTTATTGTTCAGTAAAAAGACTAAGTTTCCAATGATTTCATAACAAGAACACCAACAACTTTTTCTCTGTTTTCTTTCTCCTCAAGTCACCGCATTCCAGCAGAGGTTCTGCTTGCGATATTTCCGTACCTTGTCGAATACCCGGAAAGCCTCGCGGATTTCCTCCTCACTGTCTGTGTCCTTCATTTTTCTGGCCATCATGGTCAGGAACTCAGGGAAGTCGATGGTTCCATTACCTGCAAAGGAGTGAGTCAAGGAGGCCCGTTTAATCATCAAAAATGGCAATCAGTTAAAAGGCGAATGATCAGCCAAAATAATGACATTATATCAGCATTTGGATGATGAGAAGCAGCCGACTGAAAACATTCATCCAGTGGTTTAGCTCTTTAGATGCCTCAGCTCTGGATCTGATCCATCACCGTTGCGAACTGGAAGAAAAACTGCACACTGCTCTAAAAATGTTGAAAAGTGTGGCATGCTATTTTTGGTGCATTTGTCTGATCTGATTTTAAATCTGCTCGCTTTCTTTTCTGAAAAAGAATTTACAAATGACAAAATATTTTTAAAAAATGGCTTTTATCTTAATTGTCCCTTGTGCAAGTTGCCGTGTTAATTTTTTTAAATTATGAGAATTTAGTCAGCATTAACAGAATAAAGACACAAATTTATTGGGATGTCTTGAAATTACAAAAAAGTAAGAAAAAAAAAAAAAAGAAAAAAAACAACAACAACCTTAAATTATTTTTCCTTAGCTTATTTCAGCATTAAAGGTAAAATACTCGTTTTGGATAATTATTATATTATACTCAATGGAGTAAGTCAACATATTAGTGATACCTCAGGTGCTACTGAACATTTTTAATCTAACCTTGGCCTTTCAGCTAATTTTAGCTTATACACTAACGTTTGCATATTGAGTGATATGTCACTTTTAGCCAATATGCTAGGTGCTCTACATGCTAGTGGTAGCCCCATGCTAACATTAGCCTTACAGCTAAAATAATAATTTTAGCTAATTGTTGGCATATTAGTCACATATAGCATACTGAATAGAACAAGTCGATGAGCGTCCACATTGGTATTTACTTACTCATTACCGACACGTCAGATGCATGCTACTGGCACAACTGAAGCTAACCATAGCACTTTAGCCAATTATCTGTATTAGAATGCTGGATTCCAATTGACACGCACGCTTTAGCAGGTCCCTTTTAAATTTCCTAAGAAATTTTGTAATTCTGACTTCATTCTTTTAACATGACATTATTTTTGCATTAAGAAAAACAAACCATTTTGTCCTGACTCTTGTATTTTGTCAGAGTTGACCTGAATTCAAATTCAAAATAAACATGCTTGTCATACAAGATATGAAAGCTATGGAAACACGCACAGTGCAAATCCTGATTTTCCAAAAATATAAACGTCAAAAACCAAAAATTTGAAGAATGAATAAAATAGCCCAGCCCTATGTGTATTCCTTTAAGGGTCTTAAATGAATCGGGTATGGAGAGAAATCAGGATTCTGCACTTCAAACCAGATGCTACAGCTACACATCCTCGACTCTGTGAGAGCCAGAATGAACGAACGAGTGGCGGCGCTTCAGGTTGCCCTAACGGCAGCTGCTGTGCCGGTAGTGTCGTGTGTGTACTGTCGGATCAATATCCATGTAGCCGTTGTCACAACAGGATTAAACTGGGATCAGACTCTCCTGACTGGAAGGAGCTCATAGGCTCCACGGCAGGAGGGGAAATCTAATGAGAGCTTCCTTTTATCTAGACCTAGAACTGTTAGCCATCATAAAATATAAATAAATGGGAAAGAAATGCACAGAAATACAGGGTTTCATCTCATTTTGTGATTCTCTCCAGCCTTAACCATCATTGTTGCCAAACTTTTTTGCACAGAATGCACCTAGCTTCATATTGGGTGGTAACAGAAGGTAGCCAATGGCGAAGACAAACGTCATCAAGTCCACTGGCAATAAAACTGCACTTTCCCACGACAGATGCAAAAAACCTAGCTAGCAAGGATATATTAGCAACTAGTTAGCACTAGCATCAACCAAGTTGAGTCACAAAATGCAATGAAGATGCTTTTGCGCAACTCAAACTTTAACCTAACAGGAGAAAAAAAAAAACTGCTTAGAATGTTCTAGATTAAACAACGCTACCACGACAAGGTATAAGGTCTATGATTAGGGCTGCAACTATTGATTATTTTAAGTAATTGATTAATCTAGATGATTAGTTGGATTGACACATTCTACAGATTTTTCATTTAACCACTTTGAATGGTTAAATGAAAACCATTCCGTTGAGTCACAGAATGACAAGTTGAGTCATTCTGTGACTCAATTTGGTTGATGCTAGCACTAAGTAGTTGCTAATGTATCCTTGCTAGCTAGGTTTTTTGCATCTGTCGTGGGAAACACATTAAAAGATGCAAATACACAAACAATTCAATTCATTTTTTGAATAAGTAAACATTTTATTGTCTAAAATGCAATAACCGCATTCCAATGCCTTAATTTTAGATAATATTTGTTAAGGATGCACTGACATCCTGAATTAAGTAAAATGTCTGGAACATGAATGAATTAAAAGAGCCAAAGTGATTGGTTCTGGGGTGGTTTTTTTTTGGCTGATTAACCAATGAGAGAGCAGTCTTAGCAAGACATACAAGTAACCAACTAAAGAATCTGTGTGCGTGTTTGTGGGTGGAACAAAAAGGGATGTGGTGGTGTGATGGGGCAGGTGGTGATCTCATGACCAGAGGTGACCATCTCAAATGCAGCAATGAGGAAGACTGGGAAGACTGGTGAAGGGATAACAGTACAAGCTCAACTGGGAAAACACAATCTGAGGGGAAAGGAAGGGGGACGGGAATGCTTGGCTGTTTGTTCTGGATCGGTGAGGAAGGATGAAGATGAAGATGGAGAAGAAGGCAGACTAGGAGAGAGAAGACAGTGGGAGAGAAAGAAAATAAAAAAGGAGAGAGAGGGCGGAAGGAAGTGAGTGGGCGACAGAGATGTGAAGAGGAGAGAATATAAGGAGTGAACCGAGTGGGAGATGGTGCGATTACACATAAGAGGTGCTGACGCAAACTATAGATGGTTGAGACATCTCGGCACACTCGTACGTGTGGTCATCGCGTTAACCTCCCTCCCCCCAGAGCGGTGGGATTGTGTAATGGAGAGTGATTAGTTTTGGGGTGCATGTTGCTTTATCACATGTTAACAGCAGGTTGTGTAACAGAACGGCCGAAACCGGTCAGAAACCAGTGTCCGTGTTCTTCTTTCATGTTTTCCAATTGTGTCGCAAAGATGCCGCTTCGTCCGCCTTGCCTGGCGCTCGTCATCGTCCGCTTGTTTGGTAAATAAAGCTGATTTTCAATGGGCCGGCTCACATCCAATGGGGTACTGGATGTACAGCGGGCAGAGAGGCCTTATGTAACCACTTTTATTTTCCATTACTAGCTTCATTGCCGTCTGACCTAGATTGCATCAGCCAAGGGAGGCAGAGGCAGAACAAGGGGATGTTAGTGATGGTGTGCGTGTGTGTTGGCTCTTAAATGCAACTCGCGAGGGTGGCAGGATAATCTATGACTAAAGGGGCAATTGATTTATTCTGATCAATGTGGTTCCTATAAGCTGTCACAAGGCGAACACGTTGGGGAATTGGCATATTTTCTTCATTCCCTACTTTTCCAGACTCAAACTTCTACATATTTTTCACCATACAGTTTTTATATCATATTTGGTTTTGGATTCACAACATAACGCTGGAACTGGAAATTTATTTAGCTGTGGTTTTTTGCACCTGGTACCTGCCTTGTACCCCATTGGATGCAACTGCTCTTACCGTTATTTCAGCAATTACCTCTTTTTGAATCTGTACACTCCAGTTAACGATTTCAATAATCAATTAATCATGATTAATTGCTTCAGTCTGACCTACTGATTTTTATTAACTAATTGGAGCAGCTTTTGGTTGAGTTCATGTTTTTTGTTGTTTGAAGTGTTTATAAGCCGAACATGGTTAGTTTAGATACAGTTAATAATTTGAGTGTATGCCTGTCACAATAAGCAATAAATCAATGAATCACATAATAAATTAAAACGAACACAATAATTCCCAATTTGTTTAATTTACTGGTTTTCTCTTTTCTCTCTATCTACCAAAAACTGTTTGACTAAAATCCTCAGTCTGGTGCTTTGGTCTCAACTAGCGTGTTTTTGAAGGAGAATGTGTTCTTGCTTCTTTATGCCATTACCATCATATTACTTGAAAATGCTCTAAAAACAAACAAACAAAAAAAAAACAATATTATTGTTTATCACAATAACTGATCTCTGGCCGATCCATTAGGCCTTCCTGTAAATTAAAAGCGATAATTGCCAATACGGCGGCTGTGATCGTGCGACGCCAAGAAGCAACGCCGACTCTTCGACACATGGCTTATTCTGAAAACTCCACCTGCTCATCCATATCAATGACATTGTGGACTCGGATGGAGCCGAACGCACAGTGACTAAACTGCTGACACAGAGGGATACGTCATCTGACAATAAAGCTGGCCCGCCAGTTGGCTCGGACAGTTGGCGAACAGTTGGCAGAGAAACGCAGGGAGATGGGCAACAACACAGCTGATGTGTTTGGAGGCAGGACAATAATGGATGCCTCAACTAATCCCCTGTTATCTGTAACGGGGTGGGGGTGGGGGAGTTTAACCACCAAAGTCACGCAATGACAGAAAAATCACAGCCGTATCCCTCAGACAACAGCAGCAACTCAAATTAATTCCCCAAGAAGAAAAATGGGTTGGGAGGGCTCACTTTTGGCGCTCCTGTAGCAGCTGACGGTCATTTTGCAGATTAAAAACAAGGGAGCATCATATTAACCTAAATATTAAAAAGCCTTCCACCTCGCTTGCAAAATTTGAGTAAATTTGGGGATTTGCCAGCATGTGGGCCAGACCAGAGCACTTGCCGTTTCCTGCGACACATTTTGGTTGACTGAACATGACCCATGCAAATGAACCCCACGGTTCCCAACGCGCCAAAAAAAATGTTGGCAGCAAATATTTACAAGGTAAATGTGAACAGATGAACAGAACCAAAGAGGAGTTTTGGTGGCAACTTTTGCAGAGTTCGACTTGCAGCGGCATTCAGAACTTTTGGGAAAAACATCAAAACCAACTTTAATGAACCAGGTCCCAAAAGACCCAGTTTTACAACTCCAAAGTTTACATTTTCAAATTCAATCCAATTTTTAAACAGTTTATTGAGCCCAAAGGTAAATTAGATGTTATAACTCAAATTATCCAAGATTCTTTAAAGAGTTATTGTAGAAGCTGATGGATGTGAGAAGGTCAGATCTCCTGTAGCAGTCTTTATTACAGAGGTTCTACTGAAGCCTCTGACTGAAGACACCCTGTTGTAGAACAGGATGATTGTCAATTTGATTAAGAAATTTGTGAAATTCTGCTTAAAAAATGACAATAGGGATACTTTAATCAATTAACCAGACATGTTTTCTATAACTGGCTCCAGTCATCAGCCCGCTCTTCCTGTTCATTGAATGCATCATAGCTAAGATTTTCAGTTTAAATGCTCCATCTCCACTGCAAACTCTTACAATGTATTTTTGGTCTAGTTTCTAGTATAGATATCTTGGTACATTTGAAATGAGATAAAAACAACAGGTAACTTTTCAGCAAAATGTAGGAGCTTGTTTTGAGTAAATGATTCCTTAATGCTGATGAAAAAATGGTTACAAGTGAAATAATCTACCAGGAGAACTAGTGTTTTCCATCAACATAAATGAATTATTGACTTAAAACAAGCTCCTTTATCTTGCTGAAAAAATACTTGTAAGTTTTGTTTTATTTCAAGTGTACCAAGATATATATCCACCAGAAACTAAACCAAAAATACTTGGTAAGATTTTTGTGTTTTTGCAGTGCAACATCAAATTTTGTGAGTCTGACATCCGATTTGATGCCTGAATAAGACTCATATTATAACTTCTTCATTTTTGGTGTGATTCCAAACTTCCATCACAAAATCTGCAGCATGTTTTTTTTTTCTGAACTGGTCAGGAAAAGCAAAATAAGTAACAGTTAAAACGAAACGAGCATGTGCCACTGACCGTCAGCATCCACCTCGTTGATCATGTCCTGCAGCTCAGCCTCTGTGGGGTTCTGGCCCAGCGACCTCATGACGGTGCCCAGCTCTTTGGTGGTAATGGTTCCGTCGCCATCCTTGTCAAATAAGGAGAAAGCCTCCTTGAACTCTGCAGGGTCAGAGGAGGGAAACATGTCTGAGTTAGGCAAATGCAGATGGGTCACACCAGGACTTTCCAGCGGCTAATAGATTTCCGATTGGGATCGTCTGGAATGCTGTTGTGAATCTGATGAGCCTTTGACTCTCCCCAGAAATCTGGCTGACATTGTAGCAGTCAAAGTTTTAAAACAACTAAATAGATGCAGCAGGGAGGCAGTATGGAGCTTTAGCCTTCAGGGTCTTGGCGCCAGCTAATTAAGCACAAAATGTGGTTCGGCTGAAAAGAAACAAGAGCTTCCAGTTTTAGACCAAAGCGCCACGTTGTGTCTTTATGGTGAGAACATAAAGGTGCTTATTGTGTTTGAAACCAATCAGAGGCCTGGACGAAAAAGTGTCTATTCAGTGCGACTTTGTAGGTTGCAGTTGTGACTCATAACTGCTGTGAATACTTCATCCCCTTATGTCCTGCTCATTTTGAACAGCTAATGATCAGCCAAGGGAAGGGAAGGGACGGCCTGCTGCCAAGTCCTTCAATGTTCTGTTTCCCTTCATGTGACGTGGAAGCAGCCAGAACGCCTAATGAGAGACATTACCTTACACCACTGCTGGACTTTATTGAATAATGCGGGGCTGGATTTAATCCACCGAGAGCCAGTAAACGAAATAACAAGGAGCAAAGTTTTGTTGGGAGTGGAGGGAGTTCGTACCTGCAATCTGCTCCTCTGTTAGTTGATCAGCCTGTGGTTGGTTGGGGGTGGGGGGAAGAGGGAGAACAGACAGGTTAGTCAACAAGGAAAGCATTTCAGATATCTGAAATTCCACATGAAGCCCCACCCTGACCGGCTCCACTGCAATCTACCCCAAGGAGGTCAAACGCATAGAAAAGCAAATATTTTTAACAAGGCTGAAAAAAAAAAAAAAATAGTTTTGATGCGTTGTTGGGGCATAGCAGTGAGGATGGATGTCTCATATTTACAGGCTACAAGTCAGAGCAAAACATCTCCACTCAACCTATTAACTTCAAAATAAAGGCCACAAGGCAACTAAAAATGATTAGTTTTATATGCAACTGCAACTAACAATTTAGTAAGCGATTATTCAGACTAATTATTCTGACATTTAACTGATTATTCTGATAAATCGGATAGAAAATTGGTGTACTCCACAAGATTTTTCATTTAACCACTTCAGCCTTTTTATGCATTAAAAATACACTTAAAAATGCAAAAACAAACAAACACAATATTTTATGACATTATTTAGTGAACACTTGATCATTTGTAGAAAAGGATGTATTGATTAATGACTGGACAGCTAAAGCTGCTTAATAGATCATTTTGAGTAGAACGCATTTATAGACAAGTCTTATTTTTATACTTTTTTTAACCTTATAAGGAAAATGTATATATACGTTTATAGTTTTGGCTTAATTACTGCTCTGACGCATGTTATTTTTTCAGCAAATATCCTTGTTTTGGAGTTTGTGTACTCCAGTTGACAATTTCTAAATTAGTTGACGATTTCAATAATCAATTAATCGCAATCAATCGTTTCAGCCCAAATTTTTGGGCTCAAATCAGCAATAATCAAGAGCCTGACAAACTGCTTGGTTGCTGTTCATCTACATTTCCCCAAATATTTCCAAGCAGCCAAATTCATGTTTCTGGAAAGCAGGGGAAAATGTATAGAAGCTTTCCATCAACTAGCAGTGCACAGCAACAAGTAGGGCTGGGACAATACTATATTAATTTATCTCCATACATCTAGACAAAACAAACTCCTCCAGCATGTCACTGAAGGACTTTAATCTGCAGGAGTGGCAGGAATTTTTTTGCCATTTTGAAACAATTTATCTCCAGTCCAATGTTGGCATAAGACAGAATCAGTTATCGGACTTGGCTTGCCTGGACAGTAAAGGCTTATCAAAGCAGTTTCTGAATAGCTGTTTTGTTTGAAAGATTAAAAAAAGGAGGTATATATTGACAATCAAAAAGAAAAATTAAGAAAAAACAATCAGGCAACAACACTTCAAGATACTGTAACAAAGCAGATTAGTAGGCCTTTCATGAGAACAAATTTTCCTGGACAATACATAGCCCCAGTAATAATGGTGATAAACGATAATATTGTCGTTTTGAGATCTTTTTTAAGAAGCATGTTGACAATGGCACAATTATGCAAGTTCGCTCTCTCAAAGACTCAACACCTTAATTTTGTAAAAAAACTTTAACTCTGTAACTAGAAGATATTTTAAACACCCAAAATAAATAAAACAGAACCAAAAAACAAACAAACAAAAAAAATACAAACTACACACAAACAAAACCATGAATAAAACGGACTGCGTCTTTAAACAAAATTTGACCTTCCAAAAATACTAATCACCACAATGGAAATGACTGAGCTCATTTTAATTTATTATGTAATTAATTGATGAATTGTTTATGGATGAAGCATTGCCTAAAGACCAACCGGCTGGCTTGGTGTGGTCGCCCCCCTCCCATCCCGGCTTCCATCATGGCTGACTCACACAAGCTTTAAATGCTTCCAAAGCAACTTGCCCCCACCCTTTTTTAATCTCATCAAAAAAAGAAAGAAAAGACTAGAATAAAAGTGTGAAGAAACAGCTACTTGTGTAAATGACTCTGGAGGTATTTTTATTATCATTAACAGACCAGTCTCACTGACATCCGTGTACTTGGCAGTAAAGAGGAGGGGGAACACACACAGAGCAACTTTTATATATACACACACTAATGGCAGTCTTCCTCCACACCAATACTTTCCATCCCTGCATTTCCTGTGAAGCGCCCAGCTCTGCTTCCATTGTTACGTTTGCGTGTTTCTCGCGCTGATGCAACGAAGAAATCATCCCGGAGTCCTGTGATTCCCGGAGACCAGGACCTCGTAACAAGCACGGTGCTCTGAGGCGAGGCCGCTCCATTTTGGAAATTAAGTCAGCAAATTGAATTTGTTGCATAAGGGTTAGATTAGTTTAGGCTGGGTTGGCATTTAGCAGAGCGCCACATGACTGCGCTGCCAGCCGACCTTTTGCTCCTCTCAAACAGAGAGGCGTCTCGTCGCGGTGGACCGGGCGGCAGCAGGTATCGATCGGCATGTAGTCGAGTTTCGAATGATTAGATGACCCGACTGAATGAGTCCACGGTTTCTGCAGGCTTCACCGATGCAAATTTAGAATATTTTGAGACCATTATCAATTAAATTTAAGATTTGTATGACAACAGAATTGGACAAAAGAAAATCACAAATTTTATATAGTAGTAGTTTCAAGCTTTTAGAACAAGATTGTATGAACAGCTTTGTACAACAGAAGTGAGCTGATGACTCAAAGACCAACATCTGGGATAAATTTGCACTTTACTGATGATAGGTGCAAAAAAGCCAGCTGGCTAGGTTATTTTAGCAGCTAGTCAACAGTAGCTGCAACTGCCTCAAGTCTCTGAACGCAATGATAATGTTTACAGGTGACTCCAACATTTGCATTTATGAGATGCCACAACATTTAAAGGGGCAATGTTATGTGTTTTAGAGGTACATAGTGACAATCAATAGCCATGTTAACTTCAGTTGTAATAAAATTGATGCCTATATCAAATATGACTTATATTCTGCAGTAAATTTTCTTTTACCATCTGGAAATTGGGCTTCTGTATCTTTAAGAAACTCTGCCTTCAGGAAGTCATCACAACAATTTCTCCTCTATTAATCCTTTAAAAACATTTTTACCAGCTTTGCACCGACAAGTAGCTCCTGTAATGAACTATAATTACAGAATAATGGACAGATGCGCAGTTCCACCAAGTGCTAATTGCTGCTGGCTAGTCTGAAGGAGTTGAAGGATAAATTTAAAACTTAAGGGTGAGGACAATCTGAGCTTACAATAAACACAAAGTGACTGTTTGCTCCGCCTCCGTGCAGCCAAAATTAAACAAACCAGATTCTATCTCTGTATGTTCTCCTTCTACCTGCCTCCTGTCTGTCCAAACTGAACAGGGTGTGTGTGAAAGAGGGAAGGGTTTGGTGACTCAGCGCTACGGTTCCTCCTCTGGCTGTGACCCAAGCTGCCAAGGGCTTCTGGTGCCGCAGCAATGCCGGGCCTATTTTTTTCCCCTTTCCCCTCTCTGTGTGGTGGCAGCCCTTACTGTTCGGAGGAAACTCCCTGTGATTCACCGTCCGTCGGTCTAAATAACAGCTTGTAGGGGAACAGGAATCTGTGTGTGTTTGTGGATGCTGGCATGAGTGGGTCGACCGCATACCCTGTTGCCCATGGCAGCAGTCCAAACAGGCAGGAAGCAGCTCCATGAGCCGGTCGGGAACAAGCATGGGTTGATTCCTGGTGTTAAGGTTTTCCAAGATCTAAAAATTCTTGCTTTAATCTGGGGCTGGGCTACGGATTAAAATTAAAATGTCTGATTTTTTTTCAATGCAAGTTAAATTTTTCTTTTTTAAAAGAAAAAACATACAGAAAACATTTTCAAAAAGTAGTTTGTTTCAGTCACCCCTTCTCTGAGTTGTATGTTGGAGAATTAGGGTCAGGCTACGAGAATTTTTGAATAATTGTATTAGGAGGGAAAAAAAAGACAATTTTACCAGAAAAAAACCATCTTAAAATTGCAAGACAAAAAGTTGTTTTAATGAGAAAAAAAATGCGTGGTTATCAGGTTCATGTAGTTCTCTCTTTGACAGAAACACAGTTGTTAGCACCATTTTAAGTCCTGCTACTAATAATGATTTGATTATGATGTGTTAAAAGTGTCATCTGTAAAACGTATACCAAAGTATAACTTCACAAGATGCTCAAAAATCCTCTTAATTGTTTTGTTTTTTGTGTTAAGTTCTACTTCATTCTCATAATATCACCAATTTATTCTGATGCGAATTTTCCATCATAGAATTGACATGAATTCTAAATCTAATTAAATGGATTTTGAATAATGCTCGTCAAACAAGATGGCGACCTTGGGCGTGCTAACCTGCACTCGTGTTTCCTGAACTATGGAAACGTGAGTGCATTGGTAAAAACAAAATCCTATTTTTTCAAATATTAACCAATCAAATACTAAAAATGTGATAAAGCGATATTATCGATTTATCACAGTGCCCTACTTTAATGCCTTTTAAAGACAAATCAAAGGAGGTGTTGGGAAGTTTTGTAGCATACAGTGATGTCCCCCTCCCCCTCCTGTAGCTGCACAATCCAGGTCAGCTGGTGGAGGGAAAAAAAAAACAAACTACAGTTTTTTTCCCCCCTGATATTTTCCACGATTTGGAAATATTTTAGCTCATAAAACCAGCAGAGCGCCAACAGTCATTCAATAGTTGTAAAGCTAAGCTAACACCTTAGCAGATAGCTCCAATAACTAACCAGCAAACATCAGCTTGTTAAACCAGAATTTTCCCTTCACGGTGATTGACAACTCATATTTCCTATTTCCTCAAATACCCCAATCATTTTCACCTGTTTACACATCAACAAAGACTTGCATTGATGCTCTTTCCCCCCCCCTTTCGTTCTCTAGTTTTATTTTGTTTTTAATCAAACTTCGATCAAGGAAACTGCAGCACAGTTTATCCTTTTAACATGCAGTTTTTTTAAACGCACAAAAACATTGTTTTTGTTGTCAGCATGAAAAATGAGTATCAGATTGCATATCGGGCGACATCTAAAATATCAGGTATAATAATCGTTTAGTCTAGTTTAGCATTTCTATTCAGCAGTGCTTGTATCCCACAGACTGATCCACTGGTTAATGAATGGGTCAGTTGTTGTCATGTCCATTGTTGACCATTGTTCTCTTGAGTAATATGACTTGATCGAGCCTTTTTCTAGCAATCAACACAACATATGTAATAAAAGTATTTTGGATTGATGTTGATATTGTATTGGGAATGTATCGGAAAATACTCAAAGTATCGTATCGGGAAGTGAATAAATTGCATCAGGCAAGCCTGCCATGATAAGCAATTAATTACACATTAAAATGAGCTTGATGGTTTTTCCATTATTAAAATTTTTTGAATTGCAATTTTATTTAAAGACCTTTATCCATTTTATTTATGGTTTTGTTGTGTGTGTGGTTTTTATATCTGCTTTATTTATGGTTCGTTTTATTTTGAATATGTAAAATGTCTCCCAGTTGCAGTGTGGACTGTTCTGTACAAAACTGAAGTTTGTAGATCTTCAAAAGGGAGTACTCGCATTATTCTGGCATTACCGTCATATTACTCATAAATGGCATCAAAACAACAAGGTTGTCGTTTAACTTAATTTCTGGAACAATTTATCGTCCGGCAAAATTTGTAAATTTGCTACTGCTAGCTAAAAAAAAGAAAAACAGGAATTGATGTTGTTGAGGAAAATAAAAATCAAAGTTAGATAACTTTAGCAGCAGTAGGGAAATGTGTTCCCATTCTGTTGAACATGAAACCAACTGAATCCTGCTAGTTTTTTGGGTCTGAATCTGTGTAAACACCATTACACACCAGGGTATGTTGGTGACGTTATCACACTGTGAGGATCACATTCCATCCCAAGCCTCTTTTGCTCTTACGCAATTAGTATTTCCTCCTTTAGACAACAAAAGTACCAATCATGGATCTTTCTTTTTCTGTGATCAACTATGGAGGTGGCTGACCAGTTTGTTGAGCTGGATCAAGCAGCCATCGCCCAGACAGATGGGTGTGACGAGCTAAAACATTCAGGAGGGAAACAAAGACTCCAAGTGTGTGTGTGTGGGGTAGTGGCAGCGGTGGTGGCGGGGCGTTCATTCCACTGTGGGGCAATTCTCTTCATAGCTGGACAAAAGACCGAGAGGCTTCAGGCCCAAGCAGCCCCACACACACACACACACACACACACACACACACACACACACACACACAGAGAGAGAGAAAAAGAAAGGTAGGGTGTGCGGTGTAAACAACACCATGCTCTGAGAGCGCAGCGACAAGACCCGGTGCACCATATGGCTTGTGGTGGCAGGTGACAGGGGCTCTGCGGCCGACGGGCTGCAGACGGGACACCGTCGCTCCGAGACGCATGAGGAAGAGGGGGGGAGGTGTAGGGCAGAGTGAGGTGTTGCTGCCAAATGCATCAATTATTCACCGCAGCGTATCGGATGCGCTGTGTTACTAAACATGCAACAGCAAACAAGAGCTGAGCAGGAACAAGATAGGGCCTCAACACACTTATTCGATACTTCCACCTCAATGCTGGTGGAGGGGGGTGGGTGGTTGGAGCGTTTCCACCTGAGTGGGCTCAGATAAGGTGATGGTGGTGGTGAGGGGGTTTGGAATGAAACTTTTCATGGATGCTGGTGGGTTTACACTCCGGTTGCTGCAGCGCGCTGCAACGTGAACCTGAATGGAAGCTTGATACTGTACGTGGGTCATCTGATCGCAGTGGAGCTGAAAGGTTTACAGCTTCTGGACTCCTTCAAGGCTCAGAGAGGCTTCTGTGCAATATGCAGATTATTTCCAGTTCCTGCGCTGCAGATGTCAAGTTAATGTGTGTACCAAAAAAGGAATTTTTTTTTTTTTTTGCAAGTCACCAGGCCTACAGAGATGACCAGAAAGTCAGCTGCAACAGAGTGACATGCAGAATACGTAATTATTAGGAACTGTACAGCAGGATGGCAGCTAGGTGTGCAGAAGAAGATGAAGAAAAAAAAAAAGTTGATTCAACTTGTTTCCACCTTCTGTTCATGTATTTATTTACACAGAGCTTCTTACACGAGTCCCACAGGTGCCATATTTGCATAACATCGAGAAATTTGCAAAGAGGCAACCAAATCAGCAGACATAAGCACAACTAGATAACCCAGCTTGCCTGCGATAAAGCCTCGCAGGGCTGCGGGAGAGGCGGTACACCGTCCGATAGCGATTCGTTTTCGGCTCCGACAGTTCTCCTCCTCCCGCTCCCTTCGATGGAGATGTGACCGCGCAAGTTTACGGAATAGGTATGGTCAATTTCCGTTGCGGTACACCGATGAGAACCGCGGAGGTTCAGGCGCGGCAAGAAGAAGCTAAGAGGCGGCGGCGCGATGGTGCAACCCCTCGGAAAAAAAAAAGAAGTGGAAACCAAACAGTTTCTTCACCCAGACTGTACCTTTGTGTATGTGTGAGAAAAGGAGAACGAAAAATGAAGCATATCTTGAGCCGTGTGAATTCATATGAAGGAAAAATACCAGCGTACGACTTCAAGACGTTTTTTTCCCTCTCAACACGCCTGAGCTCCGGAGGCGCGTTGAAAAAAAAAAATAGTACCGTATCGCTCAAGAACAGAATTATCCCAGAATAACCCAGAATAGCACACCAGTTTCCCCCGACACCTCCAAATGTCGTCCAAGTTTTAATTCGAGCTGCAGCATGCGGTCATGAACTAGCTAATTGCGCAGTTATCAAGCATAGAGTCCACATATGAAGTAGAGCACATGTTCAGGCATAAACCCGCAAGAACAAGCCAAAAACAATGGCGAATATTAGGGCCATTTTAATATTCGAATCGGCTGAAACACAAAATGCGCCTCCCCGGCGGTTTCCGCCTCCTGTACGGATATGAGTTGCTCATAACAGGAATCAATGAGTGAACAGCAAATACAGAAACGGAATATAAAGCAAGGCTCAGACCAGCAAGCACTTCTAACGCAGGTGTACCTACACTTGAAGCGCCATTTTCCCTCCCCTTACACAAAGAATGAATGATATACGTACCATGTCGGATGGGTTGTGTGCTTGTTGGTCTGTGGAAGCAGACTAGGAGTGTGCTCGTTCCTTAGATGGAGTTCCACTGGCGGTTTTTGGAGTGTGTATATCGGCCGTGGCCAGAGCGGGGAGGTAGGAGGAGGGGGGCGCAGGTTGTCTTGTGTATCCCTCCGCCACGCTAGCACGTATCACTCACTTCCTTATTGCGATTCAGAGCCGTCTGCGGCAGCGCGGGCACGCCAATCAGCGCGGCTCAAACGTCTGCAGTGCACAGAAGAGGATCATCCTCCTGCTCATTTTGACACGCAATTAATTATTGATAAAATTATCTTGCATGGACTATGTTTTCCTCATGATTGCACAGAAAGTAGAGCACATAATAACAGAGTACAAAGAAGTTTGAATTGAGGTAAGGAAGAATATATTTCAGTGATGCGACAAGTGATCTGTTGAGCAGTTTTCATATTATTAACACACCAATAAATCTGATATAAATCAAGTTCAAACTTGTGCAATGTTTTTATCTGTGCCTCTAGACACCGAATAAGTTAAAATAAATGTAAACCTTTTCCATATAGTGACTTATTTTCTCACTCAAAAACTAATATTGCTTGTTGGGGTGCTTGGTAAACATTGACGTTTACATTAGTTTGTCTGCATGACTAACAAATAGTTTGTTTACATCTGGAACAACTTTTATTTTTTGGATTATTTCTAATTACATAAAAAACTGACAATTAAATATTAATTTATGTTTTGCTAAATTGTCTTATTTTTGTAGCTGTATTTCACTTAATAGCTTCTCACATAAAACAATCTGTTCCTTTACATTTTAATAACAAACTTAAACTCCTGCAACTTAACTGAGTGATAACATTCACATTCAAATAAATATCCTTCCCTTCCGAGATTAAAAAGAGAGAAATTAAGAGTTTTCTTCAACCACTTATACGGTTTTCGTCGTTTTTCTGGAAGTTCTTCTTGACACAAGGCACTAGTTCGTAGCTGCGGAAGGATACCGTAAAATCTAAGAAGCGCGCTTGACACATGAGATTTTGCTGCGCCTGTATGTAAGGAATTCTCTGATTGGCCAGTGCAGACCTGCAAGATTATATTCTATGTGCCGGACGCATCGATTGGCTACACGGGACCTGCATTGCACCAGGCAGTGGTACTTGATGGAAACGTAATAAATAAAAATACTGGATTTTTTTTTTTTCGTAAAAAGCTGAACATATTCACTGCTTAATTCCGTCCGCTTAGCGATATCCATTATTGTTAATAGTACTAGAATGTTTTTATAACGGAGTCGGATTTAAATGCGACAGGTCTTCACAGGGGAAATGTTTGATAGGTTCGGTGAAAGAAGTGCGCACATTCACTTTGGACTGGCGAGGCGGTGTGAAACGAGCCATAAACCACGGCAGGACTGGTGGTAGCTTAACGGTACACAAAAACGAGCCTTTTTAAAATTAATATGTAGTCTCGTGGAAATTGTAATTATTCGTAATTATTCCAGTTTCCTCAATAATGGGCTGTAACCTGGATTGGTAGAGTGACGATGCAGAAAAGGGCAAAGTAATGTCTCCGCCTCACAATTTGTGACTAAAGCACCATCTAGTGGACAAATTAATGGAAGCTTTACCGCGTCTCCATTAAAATGGGGACGGGCTTTAGTCTTTAATGGACCGTGAGGAGCATTCCTAAATAAGCAACAAGGAGCTAAAAAGATTTCTGCTGCTGCATCCCAGAGATAATGTATCTTCAGTATGTCTTTATTATCGTACAAGATTTTTTTTGTTCAATTAACTGTGAACTTTTTTTTACACACTTCAATGTATTTTATTTTATGTGACAGAGCAACACAAAGCAGTGCTGCTGATTGCAAAGTTGAAGCAACATGCCACTTTTAATCTTTGAAACAAACAAAAAAATTTGCTCAGCCTCAGCCAGACGAGGTGAAGAATGTTTGTAAACATTAATTTTTACATCTCTAACACACAAAAATACGTCAATCTTAATGTTTGCCGTGTCACTTTCACCATGATTCAATTCCTCACAAGGAATCCACTTCTGAAGGATTTTATTTAGGGCTATCTGAGGAAAGAGGGGTTAATACAAAAACATATCACAGTTTTCAGTTTTTTAAAAATGCCACTTGCTAGCTTGCCATCAGGCTTGCTAACTCAGGTTAAGACTTTTTTTCCTGTTAGTATGCTGAAAACTAATCAGAACATTTTGCTGAAATTATTCCGTTTTGCTTCGTTTATTTCCCGCCGTACAGATTTGGAATCATGGACCCTTCACATATTCGATATGACCACATCGTCGTTTTTCTTCTCCCTCCCCAAAACCCGGCCAAACGACGTCTAGAAAGGTCTGAATCCGATCTTGGCTCCCTTGATGAGACTTTTTTTTAAGCCTGGTGTGGAGAATTTGTGAGGCAAATAATCAACATTTTGTTTATTCTAACTAATTGTTTATTCAAATAAAAGGCATTTAGGAACTAATCTGGGACGGACTCGCGGTGATTTATAAACGTCCCAAAATTTGCCTTGATCCAACAGGACAAGCGCCTCGTTGGAACCAAAACGCATCTTCATAAAGCTGTTTGCAGCTGATGGGGTACAACATGCTACCCCTAACGGGTTTGTGTTCGATTTTTGTCCTGAATGTGCTGCATTTGAAATGCCTGATCGTTTTCGATGAGGGTCCTGCAGTGCAGCAGCAACGGCTCAAGGCCGGCCCTGCATCTTGGCCCAATGCTTGCTGCATGGGGCCACTTTCTGCTGAGCACTGAGTTCCACATGGTTCCACATCAGGGGGGATTAAATCAACGCTGCCGCTGTCCACATGTCAAGACTGCAGCAACAGCAGCTTGGCTGGATTTACTGAAGTTATGCATCCGCCTACTTGCTTATAATTGCGCGCATAAATGGAAACATGCACCAAATCTTTGCGTTTTCTTTTTCTTTTTCTTTGAAGCAAACCTTTGTAAACATTTGAGTGTTAGTGCTTTGACATAATGCAGCTCTTGTAGGTGACCACTAGATAAAATGGTGGATTCGAGTTTTACATGCCATCGTTCAGTTTATGGCTGTAATATGAAATATTCCAGAAATGACACAGTAGCTACGTTTCCATTGACCATAAAACTCAGCAAATTGGAATTACCAAATGAAATGCACCTATTGGAAACACAGCCATTTAAAAAAAACCCTCATGTGTATCAAAAAAAAAAATTTGCGCTAGCATGAGGCAGTTTTTTTGCAAAACTATGACAGAAAACACTCCCCATGTCAGTAGATGACAAAAATGTTATTTTTGTTTTATGACGGGAATTCATTTATTTGTTGTTGACTGCTTCAGAGTTTTTTTGTTTTTTATAATGGGACATTATATAGTAGCATTATAGTCAAGTGGCTAATTTCTATCTCTAGTCCCATTGGTGGGTTGATGTTTATAGCAGTGTTTTGAATCACCATACAATTGCAGCAATTTAATATTTCAAAAGAAAATTTGCCAATTGGAAACATGCCAATTAAAAAAAAAAAAAAGTGGGATAAGGTGTTTTTTGTGGCCATGTTGAAATTGGTTTATTTTGCAAAACTGCAGTGAAAACTATTTTTTTGGCATTACATGAATCACAGGATCAACAACCAGATCTTGCCACTGGCACAAACCATGACAGGAAGTGGTACTAGGATGATGGCGGCGTATGATTTTAACGACTTATTGCCTGAACGAACTTATTCACGCGTGAAATTGTGTTTTTTCCAAAATTAGCGAAATATCGACAAAGTTTCACGCAAAATTGCAACATAAACGCAAACGGACACCACTTATCTGAGTTAATAAAGTCCAATAAAACACGTCACATTCGTTGCATCTGTGGTTATAATGTGACAAAATGTAAAAAAGTTCAAAGGAAGTGACTACATTTACTACTTTCTAAAAAACCGAATGTATGAAAATGATGCAAACCTCCATATGCAGGAAGTAAACGTCAGCAGATGGTTAAAGTGCTCCTGCGACCGAAGCTGTTAAAAAGTGATGACTAACACCCCACGCCTGGTTCTATTTATCACTTTTATTAACTGTTTTAACACATAACGGTAACAGGGAAGAGGGGATGGAGCAAGACGTGACGTGCACAAGACGTATCAAAGCTTTTCGCTGACGAGTCGAGTCAGCTGCTGCCACTCTTCCACTCGCTAATAAATGACAAAAGGGTTGGGTGGGGGAGCGGTGGAGGGTATAAAGAAACAAAAACAAGAAATAAAGATGGGAGCGTTAAAGGTAAAGGCCCTCCGGTGTGCCCTCCTGCTTCTTGTACAGGACGTTCTCCTTGGACTTTTTGAAGTCTTCGTTGGTGACTTTCATGCGGCGCTCTCGCAGCGCCATGAGGCCTGCCTCTGTGCAGATGGCCTGGAGGAGAAAAGAGGATACAGGAGAGGAGAAGTGTCAGACTTGTCTTGTGCTTTTTTTTTTTTTTTTTTTAAGGCAGCAAAGATGTGAAACAGAATGTAGAAACATAGCCAGACATGTGTGTGTGTGGGGGCGGGCCGGGGGGTACTATATTTTCCAATGAACTACCACAACAGGAACAATGGTTAGCTTAGTGTGTTCAGCAGGCTCAACTGTGCAAACACCTGCTGAAATGTTGAAACAAAACACTGCTGACCTGTTCAGTAAAGCACACATAAATTCATAAAAGTTTCTGGGGTTTTTTGTTATAATTCCATCATATGCCACAAGATGGCAGCAAAGCTACAGCAGCGACCTGAGCTAAAGCTGGTAGATACTATTGAATGGAAAGTTCATTTCACCTAATTAACTGCTGACATTAATTATTTACAAAGCCAGCCTTAGAATTTTCCGTTTGAGCAACTTTGTCTTTTTTCTCCTCCCTCCATTTGGATGAGGTTGGGATAACTAATCAATAAGTGACTGCAGCCGTAAGAAGAAACCCATCAGGAAGAGCAGAAAATACAGAACCAAACACATTCCGACTGAAAAGTCCCTGCAGATTACCAGATTGAAAGTAAACAACTTTCAATCTGGTAAATAAAATGGAAAGAGAGGTTTTCTACACTGGACCTTTTCAATTTTGCGTGGAGGTCAATATAGATGCTGAATTTTAATTAGAAGAAGTGCAGCTATGGCGCAGTACATGCTGACAGTTCAGTCTAGTTTATAAGTAAGCAATAAATCAGTTAATTGCACGATAAATTAGAATAAACTGCATTATTTCAATTCGGACAACAATTATTTAAGGATGCTTCCGTTTCATATTGCTGAAATTTTGAAAAACATTTGATTCACTTCAAATGTACTTTACTGATCCTGAAGGGAAATTAAATTACTCAGTACTAAGTAATTAGCTTGCACTGTTTTTTTTTTTTTTTTTTTTTTGGCAAAAGTCCTGCCTGCCACTTTTGCCTGTTTTCCCTGTCTAATCTAAATGATTAAAAACTTTCGAGATGCAATTTCAGTTACAGAAACTTCGCGATCCATTTTAATTATTGCCGTTTTTCTTTATTTATTTGAGGTACTTAAAATATTTTCCAGTTCCAGTGTTAAATGTTCTTTAGAAATTAAAGTGTTTTTTGATCTTTGACAGGGTGCACTCACATTAATATGGCATTATTATTATTATTATTATATTAGATGAAAATGGTCTCAAAATGACAATATTTTCATTTATCGCAAAAGTTTCTGGGACAATTTATCATCCAGCAAAATAGGTTATCGTGACCGGAAATCAGAAGTGTCTGGTTCCTGTTTCTGGAGGACGTCTCACCTTAATGTCTGCTCCTGATAGGTCGTCTTTAGCCAAAATGAGGTCGTCCAGGGTGACGTCGTCTGCCACCGTCATCCTGCTGGTGTGGATCTGGAAGATTCTTCTTTTGGTCTTCTCATCCGGCAGAGGAAACTCGATCTTTCTGTCGATTCGCCCTGTGTGTGGGAGAAACGGAAAACATAAACGGATTAATAACATCTTTACACACATTGTGCATTTACTAACGTCAAGTCTTTTGGGAATATCTGCGAAATAAACAAGATTGGAGGGGTTGTTATTTAAGAAAGCTCTGCAGGATTTTGCTCTCGGTGACTAGAATGCAAAAAAAAAAAAAAAAAAAAAAACTCCCAGTCTTAAGACAGCTGTAGATAATGTCAAGTGAATGTAATTCCTGCCGCACGTGACAATCTTTGTTTAAAGGAGCGCTGCCGTAAGGGAACAGGCATTATAAATTCACATCCCAAAGCAGAGAAAAAAACCAGAAGAAAAAAGACTTGACATTTCAATTTCCCCCTCCCTGCCATGACTCAGCAGAATGGAGCCATTTCCTGAGTGCCAGACAGATTTACAGTACTGCAGATACGAGAGCCGGAGCCGGGCGGCCTTCGAGCCAATCAGACGGCGTGCTGACCGGGTCTGATGAGGGCCGGGTCCAGCGTTTCTATCCGGTTGGTGGCCATGATCACTTTCACGTCGCCTCGCGAGTCGAAGCCGTCCAGCTGGTTGAGCAGCTCCAGCATGGTCCTCTGGATCTCCCTTTCGCCACCCGAATTGGAGTCGTACCTTGAAAAAGGCAGAAAACAGGTTTTACAAATATCCATACATCAGTGGAGCTTCAAACCGAACCATGGCTGGTTCGGTTTGAAGCTGATGCCTGAACTATTTGGTATAAAACTCATAAAATCATGAATATTCAGACACTTCCAGCTCTGTCTCCTGCTTGCCGTTTCTTCCACTCTTAAAAAATATTTCTAGATTTCAGATGTGAAAATTAATATACAAATCTATATATACCTAGAATTTCAAGGTACAAGTGCAAACTTAGTTAAAATTATTCCTCAGTATCAAAAACAATAGAAGAACTTTAGCATATAATGTCAGAAATGCTGCAAGGCAAGTTTTTATATCATAAATGATCCACGAAACAGAGATTTTGACCTGGATACTTAAATGTTTTTAGCAAATGTTGAATTTGGCATAAACATATATTCAACAAGATAATAAAAAGAACAACCCTTTCGCTCTGCATCACCTCGTCTTGTTGAGAATTAGACACAAACACAGATTATTTAGAGACGGTACGTTGTGACACCAATCCGGCACCTCGACATGAGAGCAGGTGATTCATTACCGCTCTCAGTCTGAGCCATCGCTCAGCAGACCTCCGCGTACCTCTTAGTGCCGATGGCATCGATCTCGTCGATGAAGACGATGGACGGCGCGTGCTCCTCGGCCACCCGGAACAGCTCCCGCACGAGCTTGGGTCCGTCTCCGAGGTACTTCTGGATCAGCTCCGAGCCGACCACACGCAGGAAGGTGGCCGACGTCTGATTGGCCACAGCCTTGGCGAGGAGTGTCTTACCTGGGAGGACAGAGGTTTAAAACAAATCCTGACTCCAATAGTGTGACGTACGCTCCTCTGATCTGGGACAAACTTCCAGAAAACTGCAAAACAGTCGAAATACTGAGTTCCTTATTAATCAAAGGCTGTTTAGAGTTGCCTTTGATTAATAATTACTGGAACACTGATCAATATATTTGATGAAAGCATTTGACAAAATGTAATGTTTATTGCTTGTTTAAGCGGTTACCATGTTATGTTTTTATGGTATAAAGTGTCTTGTTAATGAAATGTGCTGCACAAATCAACTTGACTAAATTAATCAGCGTCATGGCGACCAAGGCACACAGCATAACGCATCACAAGCTGTGAACATCTCACCTAGAACGGTTCGGAGAAAGGAAAGAGCATTTCAAATCTGTACGGCTGGGCATTTATCATATCATTTATCGTGATAAATTTATTATTATGTTAAGAATTTTGATTCATAGTTTTCCCAATAAATTAAAATAATATTGTTTAAAAAAAAACTCCCAAAACTGTCAACTTTGTCAGAATTTCTGTTTTTACTACTTATCTCAGTGTTTGTTCAATAAGACTGTCAATCAATATCAATAGATTTGAAAGTATGATTGAATTGATTGATTGTATTGATATAAATCACACTTGTTTATCTGACTGGTGTGGTACATTTGTGTATGTGAGGCTGTGACCTTAAATATAAAGTAATAAATGTTTTTTAGCGTTACTTTTATCGTCATCACAACTATATCACATAATATTGTGATAAAACTTTAAGTCCAGATCGACCGATTACCTCAGAGTTAATAGAAGTTATCTTAAATCACAAAATCCTCATTTAGACTTTGTTTTACAGAGTTTTACTGAAAATCTGGGTTGATATTAAGATACAAGGTATCAACTCAACTTCTTTAAATTATTTTGTGTTGGTTGGTTGGACCAAAAACAACAAAGAGTGTTAAAATGAACGGACCTGTGCCGGGAGGTCCATACAGGATGACACCTTTAGGAGGCTTGATGCCCATCTCCTCGTAGTATTCAGGGTGTGTGAGCGGCAGCTCTACAGACTCCTAACAGCAAACAATCAAAGTCAAGACAGCTTTATTCATACAGTATATTTCATACAAGAATAACGTCAGGCTAAGCTAAATGCTACAAACTGAATTCAATTTTGTTCCTTTTCTGCCTAAACACAGTAGGAGTCCAGCTTAAAAAGACACAACGAAAAAATAACTTCATGTATTTAAGATGTTCGTTTGACTGTGTGCCACGCTGAACCTTAATCTCCTGGATCTGATTGTCCAGTCCTCCTATATCAGCGTAGGTTTCTTGGGGAGCTTTTTCCACTTTCATCACCGTCACCAAGGGGTCGGTGTCGTCCATCAGCACCCCAATCACAGCATGAACCTGCAGGCACACACAACCAGAGTCTATTATACCGTGGAACAAACATAGATACACACCAGCTGAGGCTTTGCCCACACCTCACCTTGTGGTTGAGCAGAACAGAGCAGCCTGGCTCCAGCAGATCCTTATCCACAAAGGACAGGATGCTGACGTAGTGCTCCGACCCCACCGACGTGGAAACGATGGCGTGGTTGTCGTCTATGATTTCTTCCAGGGTGCCCACCGACATAGGGGTTCCTCGCAGGTCATCCACCTTTGACCTTTCCTCCTGTTAAAGCAGGAAGGGAACAAACACTCACACACATGTGATCACCAGAGAGACGAGACAAGAGGCGAGTGTCGGAACGAAGGCTGACCTCCTGTTTCTCTTCTAGAGGCTTCATCTGCTCCTGGTTCCTGATGAACTCCTCCTCCATCAGCAGGTAGTCTTTGATCCGTTCCTGTTTCAGCAGCTTCAAGCGGCACTGAGTGTGAGGTGTGACTAGAATGCAGACAGACCGCTTTGTGTGAAATAAACTGGGCTGAAATGATTCATCCGATTAATCATGATGAATCTCCAGTTAACGAGTAATTTATTAATTAAGCAATTTATTAATTAACTGTACTCACAAAAAGACTAATTGATGAAAGTACAACACATTTAAAGCAGTAATTAAGTCAAAACTTTAATCATGATGAATCAATTGCTAGTGATTAATTGTTAACTGGAGTAGAAAGACAAAAAGAAATAGTCAATTGCTGACAGAACAACATGATCCTTTTTGACGTTAGAAGCCTTTCTTAGCTGTTTTTTTGCTACAAATGATCAAGCATAAAATGCAACAAATGCTTTTGTTGCATTTTATGCAATAAAATTTTTATTTTCTTATTTTAAGAAGGAATGGAATTATTTGTTTATTTGTATTTTTATGCATTTATGATATTTGCAGAACATACCAATTTTTCTATCCAATTAATTGATTAATCGGCAGAATAATCGATAGAATAGATCACTGAGATATTGACTTTAACAGTTTACTCCTACTCTATATGGATGGACAGTTTGGATTTTAGTTTGGGCTCTTTCCATTGAAATGCTGCATACAGGCAGGTTTTTGTACATAATGCCAAAAACGGACATGTTGCCAGATAACAGTGCGTTTTCACTTCTTTACCAAGTGGAAGTTTGCTAGCGGCATCGGGACCCTTTGTCTTCTTCTTTTTCTTCCCCACTCTGGTTGGAATTGGAGGTTCGTACTTCTTCTTCTTATCCTTCGAACAGAAATGAATGATAGCAAAATTTTAAAAAAGAACCTTGTTAAAGACTTGGCAACAGAATATAGTACTGAAGTACTTAAGCGATCACAAAAAACTATTCAACTAAAAACTATTCAACAAAAAAATAATTTTTTATGTTGTGTGTTTTCCTACTGAATGGAGCTGGAATCATTTTTACTGTGGTCGATTAATCAACCAAGGACAGTAAAAAGTCCACTCTATAATCTTCTATTATTGTTCTTGTGCTGAAGCATGTTCAGAACCCGGACTTGGCATCTCAACACGCTGTCAACATGTATTGCAATTCTGAAGCTTATTTCGAAGCACAACTGTGATGTTAAACTGGCGATTTATTGAAGCAACCTCACAATGTGCGCGATTTTCAGCTGTTATAGCAGTTTTGACATATTCAGATGCATCAAATAGTAATATCTCTCACAAATGTAGCAAAAAGTCACCTTGTCATCCTTCTTGCCTCCTCCCGGACCGTGGCCTCCACTCTGACTTTGACCCTAGGAAAATAAACAAGATTCAGTACAGCAGTAATTAAGTCCAGAATGAATCGTCATGAATGTGTTATTTTTCTAAAGCCATTGTTTTCCTTGAGAAAGCTAGCTCGTTGCTATCTGCAACCTGCCAAGTCACTTAGCTTTTTACAGTAAATGCAGACTATAAAAATTGTAAAACTATTTTAAAAATCCACAAAAACAGAAAAAATAATAAAAACAGAACAACGGACTAAAGTGTAGTTCAAAGTGAATAACTTAGTACATGGAAAAGAGAAACACAAATCCCGGTAGCTAAAAAGAAGCTAATGTTGCTAGCTTTAGGCTAAATGATCGTCAGCTGCCTTTAAAATAGCTCGCCATTTCACTAATAAAATACGCAGCCATAAATAGCGACTACGCGGTGTAAACTGTGACGCTAAAAGTGAAGCCATAGTCACAAAACTAGGGTTTAGAGCACAAATGATATATTAATTATCCGTGGCAAAAATTGCTTGCTCACTTACCATGGTTGCTTGTCGACTGAATGTGACGTCACGTCATACGGGAACAACGCAGGGCACAAAAAACACGGCACTCATCCTGTCAGCCCACGTGTGTATTGAGACATTCGTCGGTGAAGGAACTGCTAGCCCGGCTAGCTCAGTCGGTAGAGCATGAGACTCTTAATCTCAGGGTCGTGGGTTCGAGCCCCACGTTGGGCGTCTGCACCTTTTTATTTATGTGTGATTAATAAAATAATAACAATAATAATAAAATAACTCTTTCAAAACCCAGTGATACAAGTTTGTCTAAAAAGATTTGATATTATTTCTTGACCCAGAAAGCTAGAGTATCATATAAAATCATGTAAAATCATATTTTAAACAGAAATGTCAGCATTATACAAAGTATGTTTAATTCTATGCACTAGTTAAAATGTGGAAAAGATTAAAGGGGCATGAAGTCTTTTACGATTCACTGTAATGCATTTTCTGTAGAGATTTGACAAAAATGAATAAAACTTCAAGGTACTGACAAGTGTGTTCCTATTGGAGTGAGTGTGTGTGTGTGTGTGTGTGTGTGTGTGTGTGTGTGTGTGTGTGTGTGTGTGCGCGTGTGTGTGCGTGTGTGTTTCAGCCGTGCTATCAGTAACTCTCCTGGTGCTGCCATGTCTCAGAATGGAGCCTCAACAAAAGAGTCTTTGTATGCCAGTCCGAGCCTCCGCTGTCCCACATGCATACATGCATTAGTGCATGGCATGCTCGTTGCACACAAACAGGAGCTAGCAGCACACAGGCACTGGTTCAAAGCTATTATTATCTGTGTAGGCACTGCTTCTCTGACTCCCTGTTAAGAATATTTTTGAGCTATTCCGTGTGAAAGAGTTTGTCTCCATCGTGAAAAGCAGATCTTTCAGAATTCAAATTATTTCGGGGCGTTTGTGCCCTGGTGTCAGCACTGAAAGATGTATCAAATTTTCTGTACTTGCAGGAAGAGCAAAGTTTGAGAAAAAGTTTGAAGTTGAATAAAAACAACAGGGATTCACATTTGACAGCTTGCGACTGCGGCCTACAAAGACAGGTGCTTAGCATTGTGCTTGAAATCTTTGTCGTCTTGTCTTATACCTCCGTTGATTCCACAGACAAGTGAGTAACGGTTTTCACTCAAAACATCATGTCGTGTTGGAAATTGCTGCTCCTGAGAAAGAACAGATTTCGAGTCGAGAGATTCAGCTGCAGCAAAGAAGGCTTAAGGACAGAGGAGTCCAAAGATGAGTAACGATTTTGTGCCAATTGAAGAACAGAGCAAATTTGATGCAGTGCAAACATATGGTTGAAATATTAGATTGTTTAAAAATGGAAGTAGTCAGAAATTTTTATTTTTCATTAGACACATAGCTTTAAAAAACAACAACAACAAAATGTCAGATGTGATGCCACAAACATCTGGCTACTTTTAACAAAAGAATCGACCTTTGCCTTTTCAACTCTTCCTCCATTGTTATTGACAGAAGACTGAAAAAATAACACACAAAATCTTACCAAATATTTCTGTCTAGTTTCTTGTGGCAACATCCTAGAACATCTGAATTCAAAACGAACTCATAAGTAACTTTTTTAGCAAAATATAGTAGTTTGTTTAGAGTCAATAATTCCTTAATATTGATGGAAAAGTTCTAGTTCCACTGGCAGATTATTTCACTTACAACATGGGAAAATTTCTTGTCATAAATGAAATTATCTGCCAATGGAGCGAGTACTTTTTCATCAATATTAAGGAATTATTGACTTAAATCAAACTATTATATCTTGCTGTAAAGTTACTTGTGAGTTAGCTTAGTTTTATTTCAAGTTTTCTACAAATTATAGACAAAACCCAAGAAAACAGAAAGCCTTCTGTTGTTCACCCAGGTCTTGTTTTTTAGCTGATTATCAAAGTTATATATTGTAGTAACAATCCACCAAAACATAGAAATAACTACTGTAAATCATTAAAAAAAACAACTTCATATAACATTCACGTGGAAGGATCAGAACATCATCAGCAACAGAAGAAAAAAAAAACTAAGTTAATGAGAAGAGATTCTGGTGCAAAATCACTTTATTCCTTTTTTTTTTTAACAACTCATTTCTTCTTCTCTTTCATACAAACACTGCATATACGCCAGGCATTATCGCCCCCTAACAGGCTGTAGTGAGAACTGATTTTTTTTTTTTTTGTCCAGAACGTCAAAGTTGATCTTAAAAGTTTATGACGCAACATGCCCCGCACCCTCAGAGAGAGATATTAAGAGAATAAGCTAATGATGCCCTATATCCAATCACAATGTATATTGAAATACTTGGATAGATTTGAGGTATTTATTTCTTATTAAATGTCCGACGATCTGCTTTCGTTCTTTGGAAATCAGAAGCACTTCAGCTCAAGTCTCAGCTGGAAAAGCAAAACGGCGGCGGCTGGAAAATGGTCACTTCAGCATCTTCACAGATTCGTGTTAGAGAAAGAAGACAACTGCGCTGCCAGCTCTTTCACGTGTCAACAAGTCATTTTCCAGTTTTTCGCGGTCAGCGACTCCACTGACACATTAACAACCATCAGGGCTTTCTGTGGTTTTCTGCAATCAGAGTGAGGCCTCTGGAAAAAAAAAAAAACAATTTCTTGGAACAAATAGGTTGTGTAGGTTTTCAGATTTTATAAATAAACCTGAAGCACTTGGACAAAAGGTGATGTGAGGCGGGATAAAGGAGTTTTTGCACTTCAAATGGCTGCCGATGCGTTCACCAATTGCTGTAGTTACACAAGGAACCTAATAAAATGTCACAAAATAAACCACGAAATGAAGCGTAGACAGGTCCAAACATTAACTTTCTTACAGTTTTTGGTGGCATTTTGAGGAACTAACAAAGTTGTTTTGTTCAAGCACTTAGGAATTATTATTCTTGTGATGGTTTTGGAGACGTTTGTCATCCATCTTTGGGGAGAAAAAACAAATCTGACCCGGAGCTCAAACCAAAATTAAACAGGTTTTATTAACAATTACAGAAATGTGTTGTAGGATTCCCAGCTTCTTCTCGCTTAAAAATGCCAATAGATTATGTGCATTAAAATTTCTGAACATGACATACTGTATTCGGCATCATTTCATTTCCTGAACATGAACCATGTTTTAAACAACAGACAAAGCCAGGATGTTGCGTTTAGGTGTGAAGGAGCTCAGAAAACGACACTCTAGGCAGGTTTTTTATTTTTTTATTCATCACCATGGAAACTGGGTTCATCACCAGGGAACATTCCAGCACTCCGGTCCGAATGAAAGATTTCAGCAAACTGACATGGAGTCAAGTTCCTGAAAGGAAAGCGGACGGAGATGGAATCGCTTGCACCTGCTGAGAGGTGGCTGTGGGGGTTGTTAGCCCACGCCCGCCTCAGACTCTTCCTCTTCATTCTTCTGTATCTTTTTTTTTTTTTTTTAACAACACCTTATCTGTCCACGCTGGTCTCTGCCAGCCGGTTGTTCATGATGCCCAGGGCACCCACCCCTCCTGAGAATCCGTTCTGATGCGAGCAGGAGCCGCCGGACTGCCGCGGGTGTCCAACCGCCATCTCCGACAGCTGCTTCTGCATGATGGCCAAGTTCACCTGCGGGGGAGGAGAAACCGGTCAGCATGCGAGGGAAAAAAATAGAAAAAGTTAAAGTTTGCTTCCTATATTCAGAGGCTGCAACATCCTCCAGTTAAAGCTGCAATATGTAGCTTTTACAAAAATACATTTTGTTTTATTTTTCCATGCTAAAACTGCCAGCATGGGCGTTGTGAGACAGGTCATCTCTGAGCTACTGTTGAGGTTGGAAAAAAATTCAACCAATCAGAGGCAGGAGGAGGGCCTTCGCGGTGTCAATCAACCTCGTGTGTGCTAACTCATGTGCTAGTAGCAGAGAAACAACTTACCCTTACAGGGAAACCGTTTACCTGCCATCATCGGGGGCTATGCTAACTAGTTAACTAGTGTTGGCATTAATGGCAGGCTACGTTATGGTGAACCAGGTGTTGATTAGCAACGAGCAAACAGGGAGGGTGTGAGCATGAGAGTGATTGACAGCGCTACCCTCCTCCTGGCTCTTATTGGTTGTTTCTGACTGACTGCAGTTAGAACTGGGAGAAGGCAGAGGAGCTTGATTTTCTAAGATTATCTGTCAAAATGTATAATAAACAGTATAATACATATTATACTGTTCAACATGATAATTTTAACAATTATGAAAAAAACATATTTTTTAAAATAAAAGTTACATACTTCAGTTTTACACCTGCAGAAGCAGACGAATACAAAGTGTTGACACCTAGCACATCTTGTTCTCACAGACGCTATATAAAGTACGCAGATCTTTCCTTTGTTTATGTGTGACAATTTAACTAGACAGGAAGGTGATAAATACTAAACACGCGTCAGCAGAGGCAACCAGAAGATGTGGTTCAACAAGGCAACGTTTCCCAGTTCCCTGTAGAGAAGAACAAGGCGCTCATTTCTTCCATACGATTATGTTCAACGAGGAGCCAGCAGGATGACCACATGGGGAAAGTCTTTGGTTTGTATTCCACCTGACATTTACATTTTTTGTATTTTTCATAAAAAGTATTGCAGGGAGCAGCGTGACATTTGTTGCAGACGCTGATGCTCTGCTTGGAATTTCAATAAAATACAGGTGACCGAAGAAAATAACTTGACTTTTTCTTTCGTTTCTTGGCTTTACCTGGCTAGGCTAGATTTAATAAGGTATACATGCACTCCTTACACTTTATTACAGTCTCATATACCCATGTTTATTTCACTATAAAATAATTTTTCAACAACTTTGCATAAAATTGTAAGTATTCAAAAATGTTTTGTTAGAATTGTAATCGTCCCTCTGCTCATCTGTTTAAGGATCTACATATTCTTACTACCAATTTGTATTTTTATGGGATTTATGAAAGTCAAAAAGACTTGAGTGCTTCTTTTCCTAAATATCACACCAGCAGAAGTCAATTATTTTCTCTGCTACAGGGGGAGCTAAGCTTTGGCACCTGGTAAAAGTCAGGCCGTCTGCGAACTAGCTTATTGTGATGAAAATTAAACTTTGTCCACATGCAAAACACTAAGAGTAGAGCAAACTGAACACACTCTTCCCCACCGACATCATGCAGGAAGCTGGGCAGAGCTGATGGAGCTAAATAAAGTGGAATCCATTAGGCATTCCATGCAAACAGTTTGAACGTTTCTCTGTCAATCTGGTTTTGGTCGCTACACATTGCTTGAATAAACCACAGAGAAGAAGAACCAGCCGGCTTTTTATAACTCAACAGCAGCAAAGTATGACTCAAAATACAGGCTCAATAAAAATGTATGACACACTGTTTAGGTTTAGATTATTTTTTTTTTAAGTGTTGCGTTTGTGTTTGTTATAAAAACAAAAAAGAAATACGCTGATGCTTGAGGGTAGCAATGTAACAAAACATGAAAAACGTCAGATGCTCAAATACATTTAGCTGAATTACAACACTCTAAAGAAAGCAATGCTTCGTACGTAAAAGTGTTCAAAGCACAATATCAGAGAAGGAAAATCACCTGAGTGCACAAACTTGTATTTCTTACATCCAACGGACAAAATCTGTATAATTTTATTTGATGTAAGCATTGAATCTAATCAACAGGGCTCCTGGTTTCACTGAGAATGTGGGAGCTTCTTATTTATTTACTGCAATACATTATTTTCAAAGTACTGCCTTTCAAAAAATAATGCTGAGCTTTGGAGTCAGAGTGACAGCTCATATTCAAAATATGAAAAAACAACTACTGTTTTTGGTAGGGAGCGGTGCAAGTCTTCAAACCATGATAGTGTCTCAGGAAGGAAGTGGAGATCGATCTTTTCACAGATTATCTGTCTCATGTTGTACTGACATGACTGATTGACAGTTTTAACAAATATGTAAAAAAACATTATTTTTTACAAGACACTGCAGCTTTAAGTTTTCTTAAGCCTAACATTAGTTACATATTGGGCTTAAGATATTAAACATGATACTTGTATCTCTCAGTACCAAGGAATTAAGCTAAAGAACAACATTTGTGTTAGGTCTAGTCAGAAAACGAAGGTGTTGGACCAAAAACGTCTCTGAATGCTCATGTTGCCTTCAGTCGTCGCTGCTCTCACTAATGACTTTTTGAAAATCAATACACAGCAAATTGTGTTCGGTAGACGGGTTGGTGGTGCACTGAGTGTGTTTTAATTGAGTCTATTCACACGGTTTAAAAAAATATAATAAGATAAAACAACAGCTTTAATGAGACCAGATTTGTTTCTGTGTGGGAGGTGGGCTGATGTGAGCAGGCTTTAATCCTTCCCGGTAAGCGAGGTTGTTGTTCATCAGAGCCTGCTGTTCCTCTTTAGTTTAAATTAAAGCTGGAGTGACCTTCAAGCATTAACTCATATTCCATGAGAAAAAGAGATTTTTTTTGTTTGTTTTAGAAGTAAAACTTAAATTAGAAATGAACTAGAAAGGAGAAATTCAGCTAAAATGCTAACAACAGACATGCTAGCTTTCTTTCACCCCGCTAATATTAGCAAACAGCTATCTTTCCAAAAATGTCCTCACTATGTTACAATACTTGGGCTGTTTTGCTGTTGCTCAGTTTGTGACTTTATGCCAGAGTGCGGTTAGGGTGATACAGGAGGATAAATAGTCAAATACAGTAGGGGCTACATCTGTGTGGTTTACATCTGTGTGACAGTGAAGGAGACCTGCTGCTGCTGTGCAGAGCTACGCAGGTGTGTTAGAATCATGGCAGCAAACCAGCAAAATGCAAAGAACTTTTCACAGTTTTCCTCCAAACTAACCGACTGAGTTGAGTAAAGCTGTTGGATGCAGATAAAGTTAGCTAAAGGATGACTAGCTAGCTAATAACAATACAGCACCTTAAGCTTAAGAAGTAGCCTGTAGGCTACCGATGTTGTTGTCTATGTCTAGCTACATACATTAATTTTGCCCCCCCAAATAGTTAGAGACAGGGAGTCTCTAAGAATCTTCTCCCCCCCCACATCCTCCCCCACACACGCGCGCACACACGTCGTTCAACGAGACAGCTATTTGTAATCCGTAGGGGGGGCCCAGAAAATGTTTGGAAACCACTAAGATGGCTTACACTGCGCAATAATGCAAATTAAGATAGATTTAGGGTTTTAACTATTAACATAGGCAGTTAGAAATGCTCTTAGAGAAGATCATAAGTATTTAGCTATTCATAAGCAGGTGTGGTTCCTAATCCTTTGAGACTACCCAGGTTCCACTGTTCAAACCTGCCACATATCTGATTTAAGATTAGTATTATTCCATTAAAAGCGCTAAATCCAAGGCCGGATGTGAGGCAGTTAAGTTGTTCCTGACATAAAGTTTTCACCTTGTTGGCAGCCAAGAAGTCCCTCATGGAGATCATCTCCCCAGACATCCTGCGGCCCGGGTCGGTCTCGCTCTCGTTGATGGCATCCGTCTCAATGGAGGGGTCCCTGCGGGTACGGAGATGTCCCGGGGCCACCACATTCCGGCGAGGGTGCCGGTGAGGACCCCTCCTAGGGAAGCAGCAGTGGCAAGAGGCTTCCAACCTCCTGAGCAGCCAATTGAGGACCTGCTTGATGACGATGGAGATAACATTGAAGAGGGAGTAGATGCAGCAGACGCCGGTGAGGATGAAGAAGAAGTTTCCGACCCGGTACGCAGCCGTGGCGTGACCCTCGTAGGAGATCCTCTGACTGCTGACCATATCCCCAAACCCGATGGTGCTGAAGGCCACAAAGCAGAAGTAGAGCGAGTCCAAGTAGCCCCAGCCTTCAGCCGCCGAGTACATCAGCGAGGCGCAACAGGACACCAAGATTGCCGCCGCCCCGAGGATGAACATGACGCAGTAAACCGAGGGTTTCCAGCCAGCGAGCTCCTCAGGCTTTCCTACTGCACCCGCCTCGGCTCCGCCCACCTTCTCGCCCTCAGACACCCGGCGTCCATTCTGCGGCAGCACGGCCTTGCTGCGGCGCCGTTCATGGAAGGACTTGAGGACAAAGGCGATGACGGTGATGACGCGCTCCAGAAAGAGGTTGAAGAAGAGGATGGTGGCGGCGCAGCCCAGCAGTCCGTAAAACATCAGGAAGATTTTTCCTCCAATGGTGGCGGGAGTGGTCATCCCAAACCCTGGCAAACACACAAAGACATTCAATAGTGAGTGCTGATCCAGACTACAAGGATTGTGCAGCTATCATTGAGACAAGGGGAGGTAAACATTAGGACTGGTAGCTTAATTTGAATCTTTGTTTCTCCACAGCATACATAAAAGACTAAAGAGAGAGAGAGTAGGACAAAGAGCATTACTGTCTCTAGACAAACACAATTTCTAAAGAAAACCTCCATTTTCATTCATGCACATGGTCTTGCAAATGAATTGCTGCACTCCTAGGAAACAAATTGATTACTTGCATATAGCAGAGGAGAGCCACAGCCGCTTCCTGTTGCTTTATCATTCAAACTAAGCATAAAATCTCTTGGCAATGAAAACAATTACCCAGTTACAATTAGGTGTCCTCCAAGTTTTAAATTGGATGCTTCCCTCCACCGGGTTGCCATTGCTCTCTTAATGATTCTGACGAGCACCTAATGTGATCGAGTCAATGCTTGTCTCTTTAATACTTAGTGGGATTACAGTTTTCTGGAACTTGTTTGGACTGTTTGGCAAATAAAAATATTTGTTTCAGACTTACAGTACTTTGAAAGAATTTCCGAACTCCTCGAACCGTTTCACCGTTTGAAATGTTACAACCACAAACTTGAGTGTGTTTTCACCGAGACTGAATGCAGTAGAGCAACAAAAGGTAATAGCAGCTGTCTGATTCGTAGATTGAGTCCAAATATGTATAATTTTATCTAAGCTAACAGGTGGCAGATGACGCTCTGGTCAGGTGAGACCTCAAAGTGAACATTTGACCATTGCAGTAATCTGCGGTACAGAAACCAACTTTCATCAAACATAAAGTTTTTGCTAAAACATGAAGTCACATATACACACACAGTGAAACTCCTCCTCCTTTTTCATCCTAGAACTGAAGGTGGATTACTGCAGTGCATTCTGGGATTGATAGTTTTTCTACCTCTGTCTTTGGTCCCTGGAGGTAGTTCAATTTGTCATTACTAGATCCCAACAAGATCCAATGCATCAAACATGTTCAGGTGTTAGAATGGCACACTTAAAGTCCAGACCGATTTTAAATTTGAGTCTTTAAAGTTGAAGCCAAACAATAAGCTCAACCGAGTGAGTTTGAACTTCATCACAAAGAAGAATGGGCAAAAATGTGCAGCTGTTAGCTGGTAGAGACACTCTAAAGACATCTATCTCCAGTTACATTGACAGATGGCTCTACAAAGTATTTACTAAGCTACAGAGTACACTGAAGTGTATTAACAAGAAACTGTATGTCATATGATTGAATACTTTTTACAGTTTTTGCCATCAAGCACCTTTGGTGACGTCAACAGGTACAGTAGTAGTGAATGCATGTGACCCACGAGGCCTTTTCAGATGGAAAAAGGGAAGTTAAATGTTGCTGCCTTTTTTTTTTCTCAGCATTGACTCAGCCTGACTAATTGGCTGCGCTACACAGTGGCTTCTTGGGGAGCATTTGATTGCCTCTTCATTCAAATTGGTTGTCAAGGTGCTAATTGAGCCAGAGCGCTCTCCCAAACACGACAATAAAGCCAAATCAGCTGGATTTTATGACTTTGTTTTTCTTCTCTTTGTGTTTCAGGATATCATTTACATGAATGTCACAAGCTATTTGACCCATTTAAGATACGGTAATGGTGATAATAATATTGCAGTTAGACAAGCATGAAAGGAACTGCATTATGACACGAGTCAGGATGAAACTAGACGGTGTCGGTGATGGTTTCTGAGTTGTGCTGCTAATGTGCTAACATCCATACCAAAGATTAACCATGCGGCTCGTTTTAAGCTTTAACTCTTATATTTTTCAGGCAGCTATAGATTATTTACAGAAAAATAGCAATAGCCATATAATAAAGACTTCCATGCAGCCACTGAGGTCATGAACTGCTTGAAAACAATAAATACATAATGCTTAAAAAAATGTAGCCTCTCTTGAGAGAACTAGGAAAGAGCAAATTTGAAAAATAATTTTGCTAACTATAATGCATAGTAGCTCACTGAGCTCCTATTAGTGTAGCATTGGTTAATTTGCATGAGAAATAAATAAAACTAATCTTAGATTTTTACTCTTATTAAAATGTCACTACACTTAACCTTAAAGAGGACAGTATTGTTTGTTCTCCAGGCATTTTAAAGTGTTATCAAAACTATCTCACCTTCTCTTGTTATAAAAATGTTACATATATCAAATATGACTTAAAAGAAATTTTACTTTCTGATTTAACGCCTTGAAATTGAGCCTCTGTCCCTTTAAAAACTCTGGCTCTTTCTGAAACTCCGCCTTCAGGAAGTCATCACAACATGGCTCCACTATTAACCCTTTAACAACATTTTTACCAGCGTTGCACAGAGAAGTAACTCCTATAATAAGCTCAGCTGATAACAAACACCTGGTGGAACTGTGCTAATTGCTGCTGGCTAGTCTGAAGGAGCTGAGTGGGAAGGACTGCTTGATGAGGAAATAACATTAGAACATGATGTAAACCTTAAAAAGTCTAGTTTATATAATGGAGTTTATACTGCTGCATGTGTTCCACAGCTTCTACACATCTTTACCATATTCATATGGTACAGGTTATTGTGAACAACCACATAACACTTTGGAAAAGTGTTTTAGTTCTTTAAAACTATGTTAGTATTCTCACAGGCAATCTTTCAGAGTAAGACGAAAGACAAAATGGTTACTTTCTGTGTGTTTATTTTAGAATAATAACTTGATTAGATCGCCTGTGGAGGAAAGAAAACAGCAGTGCCTTAGATCCTTGTGGTCTGACTCATCACCTTTGTTTACCATGTTCTCAAAAAGCCCTTGCTGTTATTTTAATCTGCAACAAAAACAGAAGTCGAAAATATCACAAAGTAAATAGACTTGTTTTAATAAGTCGTGGTTGCAGCAATAACCTCTGCGCAGCTAATCACTTTCCTGTTTCATGCTTGCGACTTCACAGACCGACGTGTTTGTTGTAAGGTTGGAAATAAAAATAACAAATTCTAACAATAGATGTGATTCAAATCCGAATATTGAAAAGGAGCCGTGAAAGTGGATGCTCACGACAAAGACACGGTGTGCTTTTTAGTCGGCGCAGTCTCGCTCCAATATTTATAATCCACTGCAAACAACTTCGGTGGAGTCCCAAGCCGCATTGTTATATCACCATCTGAAGTTGAAAACAGGAAAAAAAAGGTCAAAACAACAAACTCAGGCTGAATGTTTGCTGATGAGGCTGACACAACTGAAACCTTCCAGTCTTTTTATGTTTTTTTTTTTTTTTTTGGTTTTTTTTTTTAGAGAATTCATGGGATGGGGCTCATAGAAATGGGTTCTGGTCCCCTGTGTGTCCTGCTGGTCGTCATTTGAAATGGCCTGCAGGAGACAATGGGTGGATGGGTTCCGTATCACCCCAACTAAATTGGCAGTGAACGAGGATAACATTGTTTCCAAACCAGATATAATTCTCCATTAGAATGTGGAAAGGTAGAGAGAAAATGCACAGGCATTAAGAGACGCACTAATGATACCGTCACAACGCTGCACTCTCTGCTGCTCTACAGCACATCAGCCTGTCATGATGCATGCAGTGCTTTTATAGAGGATCTAATATGACAGTTTATTTTGAAAAGGATTTATCAAAGTATAAAAGTGAGAGTGGTTCATGGGATTAAAGAGTAGACGAAGGAACAGTGAATAAAAGATAAAATTGACCATTCTGCCACCACATACTGAGTGCATCATTAAGTTCCCTGTCTTTACCCCTTGGACATACAAAAGCATTTTGTTCTGTGTTCACATCTTTTTACAATTTTTTAAAACTAAGAATTAATGCTTCATACACTTCCTTGTGAAAGTATTCCCAAGGCACTTTCAGATTTCATCACATTAAAACCTCAAATTTCAATTTATTTGTTATGATCACATTTTGTGAGATTAGAACAACATGTATTATCAGGGCATAATTTTTAAGTAAAAGTGGCACAGATAAAGGGTGTGGCAGCTATTGGTGCACAGATTGCGCAATCTGATTATCTATCTTTTAAAAAGCCTACCCTGCCGATTCTGATTTTGGCCGACACCATGCCGATAATATCGTAGTAAATGCGATACATTTTAAAATGTACCATAAGCCAAATTTGGCCAGATTTGGACTTTTAGCATACGTTCAAAACACAACGTGTGGCAGAAAACTAGATGCTTTTTTTGAAGTGTAAATATGTAAGCTTGTCAAAGTCCTTTATTCAGAGGTAGCTGAATAAAGGACCAATCATGACGAAAACCAAGGCTTGCAACAGTTTGGGCCACATGCAAGACATATTCGCACATCCTTCTTGGCTGATCCCTGACATGAATACACGGCAAACCTTTCTGATGGGCCGTAAAGGCAACGCGTGACACCGTGTGACACAACATGTCTCTGAAGAGATTGTGATGACTTTGCCCGTCATGGATTTCTCCCTCATACACGCCTTGAGCCTGCTATCGATCAGAGGTCCTGCCACACCGTCTGACGCTGACCGTAAATTTGTTCCAATCACGGCGCTGGAGCGAAATGGAGACGCAAATCTGAGGAGATCTGAAGGACTTCAGCGCTTTGTCTCCGTCTCACACCGACACCAGCGAACCCAGGACTCTGACGGAGGCTGACGGTTCTGAGAATTTGACACAAATATGTCATTTTTCCATTCCTTTGTTCGCTGCTACTGAGTTATTGAAGGAGATTTCATGGATTGACAGAAATGACAGAACTTTTTCTTTTCTTCATTTTGAATTCAGGTAGAAATTTAGTCCCTGGGATAAGTGACGGTGTTTGTAAAAGGAGCAGACACCAGATATTTCTTCACACATAGTGGTTTAAAGAAGTAAAACGAGCTTCTTCTTCACCAAAGTGCCAAAAAAAAACTGCCTTCAACCTGCAGTATTATTTTTATAAAGTGTGACCAAATCTATTTCTTTTTTAAATCAAAGTTGCATAATTTGGATGGAAATCAGAAACACATTCCCAAACAAGACCTTTCTCTCTTTTTCACTGCATCTATTTTTGTAAATCTTAACTCTGTTCAACTCAAAAGTTGCTTCTGGTTTCATCTTCTTCACTTAGACTTTGTTGCCAAGCAATGCGGTAAAATGCAGTTCAGACTAATTCTCATTCTGCTTCCATTTTACTTCATGCAGTAAAGACGACTGTTGGTGTTTCTCATACTGAAGCACACTGATGATATTACAAAAACAAGAAAAAAAAAGAAATTGATCTGTTTTTTTTTCTTTAAACTGTAAATGTTTCATTCAGTTTCCCTTACAGTCTATACAAGCTACACCCAGAACTCTGAATACAAACGCTTCCATACTTCTGTACATGCGCACCTATTTATAGATCTTTGTGGTCGTCAGTTACTGACTGTAATATCCGAAGAGAAGATTTAATAACTTGTTCACAACGCGTTCATTCTGCAGCCGTCTTTGAGCCACATTCCTCTTTTCTTGTAACCTGAGAAATTTCCACAAATCTCTCGATGTCAAACAGTCGCGCAGACCGTTCTTCTTTTCAGGGCCGTTTGGGTCTATCTGAAACATAAATCCTTCTATATTTAGATACAAGTCGTTCAGATTTACATGTCGTTTAGCTGCCGGGGTGATAGGCCCCCTACAATAAGCACTGGTGATGGTACTTATTGTCCACTGTTGCTGTGTGCTGAGGAGAGATAGCGCTCTACACCGGAGGCCAACTCTTATCTGTCCCTGGAGAGTTGGGCAACACGTTTTGTGAAAATAAAATAAAAGAAATGCTATTCTGTGGAGAGCACATTGAAAAACTTTAATTTTGTGAATTCTGTTTTTTCAATGTCAGGCTTTTTTTTTTTTTGTCCAAAGCTTGAAATTACGAATGAGCAACGAGTCTTTTTGTGATACAAAATGACCAAACTGCTTTATAAAATTCAGCTTCAGAAATATTTTACTAATCAGACAGGGAATTTAAATGTTATTGTAACTCATATTATCCAAGGTTGTGAAATGCTGACTGCTGAAGGATCTCCTGTAGCAGTCTGTAATACAGCGACTCTTGAAGAACCCTCTGACTGAATGCAACTATCTTACTGAGCCTGAAAATCTGAAAAGTGCGGTGCCATTTTGCAGCTTTTAGAGGGTTTTCAAACGTTCCTTCCATGTTCCTATCAACCAGGCTGAGAAAAGCCTCCCCACAGCATGATGCTGCCACCACCATGTGTGTGACGGGATGGAGACTGTTAGAACAGAAGCAGATTCTGTCTTTGCACTTTGGTTTTGACATATAAATTACATCTAAACCTAATCTGATGTTCCCTCTGCTTTTCAACGTCAGATCTGATACTTTACTTTGACTGGATTTTAATAATTTTACTCTAACGGATGTATTTCTACAACGTTATGGTAATGAGTATATTATTTAAAAACCTTCCACTATTAATGTTTTCTAACCCAGAAAACATTTTGTGGGTCGTAATTGTTCTGTTGTTGCATAAAGTAATAAACAACAACAGAACAGAGGCCCGTCAGCTTATACTGAATATATCTTCCCATGTGTTTTTGCTAATTGCTAAAAAAAAAAAGGTTCAGAAGAATCATTCCATGCCTATATTATGGCAGAGAGTTGATAAATGTGTAAACAGAATCCAAACTATAACTTTTTTTTTCTAAAATTTATAGTTTTTAACCATTTCTCCCCTGTGCCTACATGGAAAACACTGTTTTTCTGGGGGGATTAAAAGGGGTTTAAATGGGTTCCACAGTGAAAATTTTGCCCTCTCATTCTAATATGAACAGGAAAAACACATTTAAAAAACTCTTATATATTAGCCCAACATCTAACATGATCTATAACCCTAAACGAGTCATACATAACAACAATCGCATATTATCTACTCAGCATCGCATCACTTTCTGGTTTGGGGGAAATAGTGCTCTGGGCCGTTCTCTGCATTTCCATGTGGATGAAAAGATTTCTGAAAATGGTCCTGTCTGAAATCGGGTGTTTTTGAAATCTGTTTTAGAAAAAAAAAATTAAATAATTAAATAAATACATTCCCTTGTGGAAGGTGCCGGGGTGAGGAGGGTGAATCTTTCTTTACAGGGTATCAATTATTCATCAGAGAACATTAGATTGAGCGAAGTTGCACAAAAAAAAAAAATCTGTAAAACTGCAGTTTCTAACAACTTTTATAGCTAATTACTGAAGTTAGCATTGGCTAACAGTAACAGAAATGTCTACATATGTAATTTCTACATTGTAAATTTTTATATCTAGTGTGAAAGCCTTCCAACGGGTCGCAGCATACTTACTGTACTGTGGCAGAAAAAGATAAGAGGTAAAAAAAAAAAAAGAATATGGAAGCATACAGCTAGCTTTCCTGTTTGCTAACGCTCCTTGTTGCTCCTCTTTAGGAGCAACAGTTTTAACGTCAGTTATTATTGCTGAAACAGTCCGAGGTAGGTTATAATGTTCTAAATGTTTCCATAAAACACATTTTAAAAACATTTATTTTAAGCTTTCGACACCAAACTATATGCTACGAAGCTAATGCTAACAGGCAGAGTACACCAGTCTGACATCTGTAGGTCTGAACTTTATGTAATTTGTTCAATGTACATTACACTACAATATGAAAACAATCATTTTTATGTAAAAAAGGTGAGATTATTATGTTTATTTAAGGGTGTGAGAATGTTTTTGACTGACAGTTTAATCTGTAGGAACGTAATCTGGTCTTTGATAGTCACCCTATCAGCCAGACATCAGATTCAGAAATACTGAAGATACAGCAGGTATTTGAAAAATAAACATTCGATACCAGTGTTGGATGAGATCAGCTCCATCTCTGCTGAGACCAAATTCCCATTTAATGCCGTATACTAAGCCCTGGAAAACTCACAGTAGGAGAAGCAGTGTGTTTACCAAACGCAAAATAAAATTCCAGAACTTCGGTCGAGACCAATGTGAGAGCTACCAACATAAGCAAACCAGAATATCCTCTGGTTTACAGTCAAAATTATAACTAATCATGACTGATATTGTTATTTTCTGACCAATTTGACAGTTTGACAAGTAGCCAAGCTTCAGAGCTGCTAATTTATGTCGGATTAATTGTTAATCATTGAATTACTCTTGCATGTTTTAATATTTTTGCTGCATTTAATGACAAAAGAATTAATTTATGAGACTGCCTTTTCATTTCCAAGTCATTCTCAGCTGTGCCAGGCTTGCTCCTCCTCAGTAATGTGACGAGACAAGTGAAAAAATACATTTGCAGCACAGCATCAACGAATGAATGACATGGCTCTCTGCTCTGGGAGGCACAGCAAGCGGGGTGGCACAAGATTTCCACATTTATATCAGTTACATCCTAAAAGTGAGTATTTCATCATGTCAACAGGAAATCTGCATCAGGTAACATGTAAATAACGAGGAACAAACTATAACAAACTATAACACTTACACTCAGCAACCAATTAAAGGAATATTTTACTGTTTTTGAACAAGTCTGTGCTACATCTTATGATAGCTAGCTAAAAATCTGAGTTGATTCAACTAATTGAACTTCAGCTGACTCATTTTTAGATCTGTCACGACAATAAATTTTCCTGGACGATAAATGATAAAATTGTTATTTTGAGACCGTTCTCAAGTACTGTAATATCTAAAATAAACAGTACAACAGAAACAATAAATAAAAAATGTATGAAGTTTCTGTAAACAACAAAATTGTTCCAAAAAAAGACTAGTTGAGACCAAAGCACCATGAATGAAGAGTTGAGAGAGAAAGATTAATTGCTTATTGCGACAGGTCTAGATCTACGGTGAAATTGCGGTTGCCTGTGCAGTTCTGAAGGGATACGAACAGATTTTTCTCTATGCTCCTCTGTTGGCTCAATCCATGAACAGAAACGAGAGAGAAAAAGAGGAAAATTTTCTTTTTTTTTTTTTTTTTTTTTTACATATTTACATTTTGAATTTAGAGGCACATTCACAGTTGGGATAAGTTTGTGCTGGTGTTTGCAGAAGGAGAAAAAGAGTGAAAAAAACAAAACAACAAAGCATTGACCCAAAAGACGGTTCGGTCAACGCGTTCGACCTGAAACGACCGGTCGGTGCGCGACAGTTGCTGCCAAACCTCACCAATCGTCGACACCACGGTCCCGACGAAGTAAAACGCTCCCGTGAAGTCCCACCGGGGTCTGACCGTATCCACGCGGATGCCCGCCACGTTCGCCTCCTCGTAGCTCCTCAGGAAGTTGCGCAGGTCCCTTGTGCTCAGGTTGTGCTTCTGGGAGAAGTGCTCGAACCTCTGCTCCCAGCGCGTCTTCGCTTCCCGCTCCTTGGGCTGCTCCAGCGCTGAGAAGACGGCGGCGCCGCACAACAGGTAGAGGATAATGAAGAGCGCCAGCAACAGGAACCGCGCGTTGTCCTCGTTGATGGGGCCGGAGGAGCCGCAGCAGCAGCCGCTCCTGCATGCCATTATGTTGCCGTTGTTACCGCGGCGAAGGAGCGGCGGCGGCGGCTGTGGGGGACCGTACGCGCTCCACGGAGAAGACGGAAAAGTCCATCGCTGTGGACTTTCATTGCGTTTCTGGCAACAACCAGTTCCAAAAAAAAAAAAAAAAAAAAAAAAAAAAAAAAAAAAAGTCAAACAAGCGAGATGTTTGAAGCAGTTCCAGAGGCTGGATCTTATCAGATTGAGAAAATGTTAGAAGATATGAAACAACCTGTAGATGCAGCGCGTCGTGCTGATGTGCTTTTTTTTTTTTTTTTTTTTTACTGATGAGTCTCCAAAGCAGTCCCCGCCCCGGAGCGCATCTTTTACGCACCAGAGTCTGATCACCTACTGCTCAGCTGGCGCGCGCGAGAGAGAGACAAAATAATGAGCCTGAACGCAACACCTCCGTCATGTTCGACCTGATCCAAACTTTTGGAGGTTTGATTCCGACATTATAGAGCGTGTTTGCGGATCAATAACACTTGACCTTTGCGGAGCTACGATGGGGGGATGGAGAGGAGCGTGGAGGGAGCCACGCGCCTGCCGCGTCTTCACCCCGGGACCGCGTGAGCAAATGTCACCGCGGAAATAAATTATTCAGGATCAGATAGGCACCCAAAGAGCTAATTCTGGAAACATGGACGATTTGACTAAACAGCCAGGAGCCAACGGACTTATGGATGACAAGTTCTACATCAGGATATGGACTGAAATTTAAAGACCTTAAGTTGTTGGAGTTAGTTGTAACACTGCAAAAGCACAAAATCGTACCAAGTTATTTTGGTTTAGTTTCTTGTGAAAATATCTTTATAAGACAAAACTAACTAATAAGTAACTTTTCAGCAAAATAGAAGACAATAATTTCTTAATTTTGATGAAAAAGCACTTGTTAACTTATAAAATAGGAAAAATGTCATATATTAAATAATCTGCCAGCGGAGCAAGTATAGCTTTTTTTATTATTATTAATATTGACTCAAAACAAGCTGAAAAGTTATTTGTAAGTAAGTTCATTTTGTCTTATTTCAAGTGTACTAAGACATTAGCACAAGAAACTAGACCAAACATACTCAGTAAGATTTTGTGTTGTTGCGGTGAATAACGAAAAGTTATTGCCAAATTACTTTTTCCATATCTTGTGAAATCAACTTAAACGTCAGTGCACTTTTTTTCTTTTTCTTTTTTAAGGCATATTAGTGACCAACACAAAGTAAGACAAAGTTGTGACGTGGAAACAAAAATAAAACTCGGCTTTCGTTCAAAAATAAATTTTGTTTAGAGATAAAAATCTTAAACTTGTAGCGTGGATTTGTGTCTATCACTCCTGGTTCAGAGTCACAACTGAACTTAGATTGGACGGAGAACTTCAGTTTTCAAGCTTTACCACATTTTCTAAGAGGGATGTTGGTTTGGACTTTAATTATTACAACTGAATGTGCTTCAATCCAAACTATTGTTTGGTTTAGTAATAAAAAAAAGAGGCATAAAAACATACATATTCCTTCTACTGTACAAGTATGAGACGCTTTGTGTTGTTCCGTCACATAAATTCCCCACAAAATTCGTCAAAGGTTGTGGTTCTGATGTGGAAAAAAAACAGGAAGAAGCACAAGGATTAGAAATTCTGTTGAATATGAATCGAAACAATCAAAATCTATTTAAAATTTCCAACAAAAAGCGTTTTTTTCCCTTGTAATTCCAGATTTATAAAAACACATTTGTATTCGCTTTAATGCGTATGAATGCTTGTTGACATAGGCGAATCAACGGACGATCCGAAGGCTCATCGCTTATGCCAGCAAAAGGTCCGTTTCCATGGGAAATTAAGACGTTTCGCAACCATGGCGACAGGTGTGTTGTATCTTTGCCTTCATTTGACTTTTACCCATGGGCTTAGATGAAATCTAAGTAGATGTGATGACATCACTGCGGCTGAATCGAAATTGGCCGTGTAACCCCGGGAAGGTCAGCGGCTTCTTTTTGCCCCATCTCTGGAAGAAGGCACTTTGCATCATTTCACTCCGGTTTACAAGCACCATAATTAAGCCCATGCTCTCATCTTTCTCCTCACGCACACGGACACACACACTGCTAACACACTCACACACCAGCAGGGCTCTTGGGTCTTTGAGTTTCCATGCAAAGTGAAACATCCTCAAGTGGCGTTTCCAGCTTCTCCAGCATAATTGTTGCACTTATCGTGACCTTTGAACTCCCATTGGTGGGCGGTGATAAGACACTGTGTTTTTTGTTTTGTTTTGTTTTGTTTTATGATAGAGTCAGGTCGATAGGTCAGAGGAGTTTGAAAAACGCGCATCCCAAAGGACGAGGCCTGTTCCGCAGTAGAGAACAGAAAAAAACAAAACAACCGAGGCATACGCTGGACTGATTAAAAGAAAAAAAAAACATCTTGTTGTTTACTGAATGAACCCAAACGTTAACAAACGTCTTATCTAGCTAATTCATTTAATGGTTTGCTACATATTCAAGTCAGTTCCTTGTACAGTAAGAAATGTTTTCAGCCAAACCTACTCCACTCTTCCGGCAAAGTAAAGCTGAAGCATTTATGTGGTTTGAATTTCTCTTTCTGGGTCGATCAGATCAGGGGGTTTAGTAAATTTTAATTAGTAGGTAATCTGTAACTTTCATTTTCATAAAAAAATATGACGTGAAGCGGCATTATTCTTCCGACATAGCATTCTAGTAAGGCAGATATTTGTTGAACAATCAGAAGAAAATAGCTACTTGTGTATGTTTGATCGAATCTTTGGTCAGAGAAATAATAGTTGTAGTTGTAGACCCATGTCTATCTTGCAACTACGGAAAGCGACAAGGATGAAAAAGAAGGAACTGCTAGAGGACTGGCAAAAAGTGCCACCTTCAGGTCACCATGACAACCATTGTATGATATCTAAATCTAAAAGCCTGTGAGACAACAAAGGGTGTTTTCTGACCTACTGTAACAAATGTAAACATGTGGAGTTTGCTCAACAGGGCTTTAACTGAAAATACTAACTCTCTCTCTCTGTCACTCTAAATGTTAGAGGTTTTGTTCTAATGGCAAAACAAAATTACAGCAGCAGTAGGGGAGCCATTGAAAACGGCACTGGTAATTTTGTCAAAAACATTTACTTCTCCCCACTGAATCACTGTACTCAAACTAAAAGGTTATTTTCTTTTTCTCTTTATTCAATTTTTTTATTTTTTTTTATTTTAGCAAGTTTTTACTGTAGAAGTTTCTATCGTGGACTTTTGTTACCCACCTTGACCAGCGAGGTCAGAACGTGTTGAAACCATTATATGTAATGTGAGTTTAAAACAAACCAAAAAAACAACTCCGTGTGCACCTACTGGAAGAAAAGATTTACCACAGAGTATCAGTTTGACCAACACTAGAAGTTTGTGTTGACCCGACCTAGATGTTTTAAAAAAAAATTATCTATCTATCTATCTATCTATCTATCTATCTATCTATCTATCTATCTATCTATCTATCTATCTATCTATCTATCTATCTATCTATATAGTATACACACAGTATATCTATACATTAGCTTACAGTAAAAAAAAAGGTAGGTCAAACCTGCTTTGTGTAGAATCACTCAATTCTACACAAAGCAGCCATGTTTGTTTTAGTCTGCTCACTTTCTCTGCTCTTTCAAAGTGCGCTGATGTTATAAGGAGCAACATTTTTCATTAAGCTGAACATTTATTTTAAGTACAGATTCAACTGATTTGATCAAACATTTAAAAAAGATACATGCCGAGCTTTGACAATTATTACAAATATTAATAATGCCTGCCCTTAACTACAACAGATTAAACACTTCACCGGTAGCAGCCAAATGAGAGATTAAACTGCTCATCCTGCCATTGCGTCTTGGACGGCCTGATGACTGTACAGGTCAGTAAATGTGTTTTCTGAGTGGACAAAAAACAGAGCAATTGAAATCTTATTTCATTTCAGCTAAATCAGCAGATTAAATTGAATTTTGGCGAATACAGTCGCAGTGCTCGTCTCCCACCATCAATCTTAAAGGGAGGGGAGATATCCATCCTTGTGGTGCAGGGTAACCATAGTAACAAGGAACTAGGTTACAAAGGACTGTATGTAAACAAGAGTAAAGTAATGCTCAAAGGTGTCAGAGCAGCTAATATTCTGTCAGGAACACAATCACAAGAAGGTCTTTATCTTCTTTGTGGTCTTCTTTTCTTTCCTGACTGTGTGGTGAAACATGGAGAAACCTCAAACTGCAGGGGCGGATCTACAAGCGGGGAGGGGGGGGGGGGCAGCTGCCACCATGTTTTAGAGCCTTGAAACCCAGTTTTCTTGTCCTTAATGTGAAACTTGTAAAAATAAGTTCTAGTTTTTTGTTTCTTTTTTTTTGAATGGGGACAATATATATTAATAAACATTTATATGTAAACACATGAGATTATCTCCAGGTGGCTAATTTCCATCTCTAGTCCCATTGAAGCTAAAAGCAATAAAACCAATCACTTGTCCAAAAGACTCTGATAGCATGAAATTAAATATAAATTTGGCAAAAATATATCATTGTAAATGTAATGTTAGGTCCAGAAAAACACACGCACTACAGTGTGTGTGTTTACCTCTCGTTGTTTTTGACTCTGAGAAACAAGTCCTGGAAGCTGTGTGATTCTTCATTTTCCTGGAAAGACTTTATGCATTCATGTCCGGCTCAATAAGTGGATCAAAGATGATTGAGTAATTCCAATAATCTTTTTGGTCGTGAAAAGATGATGGGCTTGTCGCTATGCTGTATGTAAAAGCCTTCTGGACAGATTGTCTGCAGGAACGAGAGGGCTGGAGAAAATCTTACATGAAGCTAATCCATAAAAACCTGCAGAATTACGTTCTAGGACAGATTTGGATTTCACAGCACTCTCTTCAGAGAGACAAAGACTTCGTCTGTGCATCAGCTGAGCTCGTAATAGGAGTTACGACTCAGTGGCAAAACGTTTCTTTAAAGGGTTAATGAAGGAGCAGCAAAAGTGAGGAAGACAGTCAGCAGATAACAGGAAGGTTCAACCTAAACATAAATGTGAGTTGATGGACTGGCTACCCATCCAGGGTGGACCCCTCCTCTTTCCCAATAACCTCTGGAGAAAAGCTTATGAATAGTTGAGAACAAAGCAATAATAAAACAGCAACATCACACACACGCATAAAAAAATTAATGAAACGTATTGGTGACAATTTATTGGACAACATCAATCGACAGACCAGTCTAGGGAAGTTTGAGAAAGTGATTGCGTCCTTTTCATATTGCCTGCGAGTTTAATTTACAGAGAAGCAAACTCTCCTCCGCCCTCAGCCTTTGAAAAGCAAACGGCTAACCATGTTGTGCAACAAAGAGCCTCCATCGCCACTTCCTCATCCATTGCGCTGCTGTGAAATCAGCAGACTTTATTGCCAGCCGAAGACACCTAGAGGCAGGATTAGCTTGGAGCCAATTAGCTGCTGCAGGCGTTAGAGCTGCTTTAGTGTCAGAGTGAAATTGTACATCCGTGAGAGGTGTGTGTGTGTGTGTGTGTGTGTGTGTGTGTGTGTGTGTGTGTGTGTGTGTGTGTGTGTGTGCAAAATTTGGTGGTTTGAGTGAGAGTGTGAAAGGCCTTCATCTGCAGAGCCTTTGATGCCTCATTGCTGAACATGTGAAGGATATATGGTGCATTAGAGTCTGAAGACAGCAGCAACCACAGCCTCCTGAGTCTGGTGTAATTGACCAGAGGAGGGATAATGAGCTTGTTCTATGTGAAGAACAGCTGATTGGCCAAAGAGACACACAGAGTAACCTTTGATATCAAACCAAAACCAGAGCAACGTCCACTTCAGTTTTGGAAACATTACATTTTTTCGAATCTCCAAATGAAAAGGTGATTACTGGTTATTTAGTGATTGGTGACATTTAATCATGTTTTAGCTGCCATTTCTGTTCCTGGTTTGGATTCAAAAATGGAATACGATAGGATAAATCTGAACAATTTGGCTTACCGACATACTTGATAAAGTAAAATGGAGCAAAAACACAATCTTGATCAATTTGTCCCTTTTCCTACAACGTCTGAATCAACAGCAGGGAAAGGTTTAAGCTCATCCACTTCTTGTAAAGTTAGCCATGGTTCTGGACACAGACTGATGCTGTTTTCACTCTACGTGAAACACACCCACACATTTTCACTTTTATGTAAATGGTACCTAGTTCCAGACGTCCACTAAGCATGAAGAAACTAATAAAATGCAGACCTGTATAGCAGATATTTGACGATAGCTAGTCTTCGCTAGCCTGGCTTTTGGCGTCCTGTACTACTTTCCTCAATTCAAATCTCACTTAAAGCTCAGTAATTGAGATTCGACTCGGATTACTCTGGTAGAAATTCTACTTGGCAAATCAGCAACAAAAAAGGTGAAGTTGTTGACGTCGATTTTCTGTTTTAGGATTGTGTTCTGACTGTAGTTTTAGCGATGGCAGCAGAGGAAGTGAACGGAGCCGTTCAGTCCAGGTTGGCTAAATATTGAATCAACATCAACAGCCATTTGGTTTGGATCGGTGCTTCTCTCTTTGCAGTGGAGGAAGGCAATTTGTGGTTAGCCTCGTAACTTCGTACTGGTGCATTAGATAAGTAAAGTTCAAACATTAACCTGTTGTTCACAGGTTGTCATTCACAATGACAGGGGTGTCAAACTCCAGTCCTCAAGGGCCGCTGTCCTGCAGTGTTTAGATGTGCCACAGGTAAAAAACAGTGGAATGAAATGGCTTAATTACCTCCTCCCTGTGTAGATCGGTTCTCCTGAGCCTTGCTAGTGACCTAATTATTATTTTCAGGTGTGGTGCAGCAGAGGCACATCTAAAAGTTGCAGGACAGAGGCCCTTGAGGACTGGAGTTTGACACCTCTGTCACCCAAATTTGGGTCCTCTCGTGAATGACAGGTTAATGATTGGGTAAAATTTACGACTTCAACAGAGTCCACAACTCCAGGAAACAGTCGTTTCCCAACAGCCGGACTCAGGCCGTCTGGAAGGAGCAAAGCACAGTTTGGTTTTTGCCAGGGTAAGTCATAGCAGCTCCATTGGTTAAAATGGAGCTGTGTCTGTGTTGCCGGCAACTTTACACATACTGTCACTCAACGTCCATACCCTCCTGCTTTAAGGTTGGATGTGTTGTACATTTAGTGATGGCAATCCTCGTGCGTTGGTTGTAAAACAGGCTCATCTGGACTACTTTCTATCGCCTCATCTGAGTCTGTCCAGTCTCCTCTATTAACAATGCCAGGCATTTTAGCCCACACGATTGCCATCAACGGGAGATTTTCTCTCTTTTTTTTGTTTTTTTGGCTTCTTCCAAGTAAACCTGAGAGACGATTGTGTGAGAATCTCAGTAGATCAGCAGTTTTTCTTGGATCGTATAATGGTTTTTCTTTTTCAAAACAGAGAAGGTGAAGAAATGAACTGGAAGAAATCAATTTCTCTTTCGGATTTTCATACAGTTTTAATGTCTTCGCATAACAAAGGGATGAATGATCCAAATACGGACAACAATGAAGTCCCTGAATGCACCAGAACTCATAATGTTTACGTCACACCGGCCTCATGTTCAACAGGATAAACTTCAGAGAGAATAGACAGAATAATCTTCTCTTTTAAGTGTTTCAGCAGAAAAAACTTTGATAGAAAATAAGAAAACAGTACAGACACAAATTACTGTAAAGCACCAAAATTATTCATACTCCTGGCAAGGAGGCCTACCTGCCTCAAAGTCAGATAGAAAATGTTGAAATATGGGAAGTTACATACAAACAGCTGATCAGTAATTATAAGAAGGGTATGATTGCTGTGATACCAATTGTGCTTTGTTTTATTATCTTTGTAGAGGCCCTTGTGGTGCCAGAAACGAACATCTTGGTTGGTTTGACATATTTTGGGTTTTGTTTGTTTAATAACAGAATACAGGGCATAATGTCAAAACTTTTGTTTCACATATTCAAGGGAATGGCTGGATGTATAAACTTATAAATGTTCACACTCTTATTCAACCATTTAATCTCACATACTAACTAAACACGTATTTTATAATTAACTCATCGATTTAGTGCCTATTTGATTTTAACTAGAATGGATGATCATCAAATAAAACAAACAAAAAACCCCACTAGCATCAGAAACAGAAACAATTATCGACTAATAATATATATTACAACCAACAATAACCATATGTTTACATGATAATTTGGACAGTTTTATGTTTGGACATTGTCTAAGTTTACCATTCAAATAATTCCACTTACCTATACACAAAAGTTGTTTTGAATTTGCATGTTTTAATCTGTGATTTCAACCTTAATTTCTAAATTTGCTACTTTGTCTTGAGCTACGTTTTGGACGTTTTCCTGTATTGGTTTACTTTTCGCTTTGCAAAGAGTTAAGGTAGAGCTGCCTGTAGTTTTACATGAATTTTAATCATTTCGATTTTACAAGCAGCGTGTCAGCATTTCCTAAATTTTCCAACCTTATGGATTATTTTTTTTGATGTCTTTTGGAGTGTTGCTAATGCCTGTAAATGTAGTTTTGTAACAACTACAAAACTACACTGAATGAGCGTCAAAGTCGACTTCATCACATCCTGAGTGCATTCCGACTAAAAGAGATCTCACAAAGATTTTCCTCACGTAGACGCAGCCTTACAAGACATCTGTATGGAGAAGTGAAACTCTTGAAATGGCTCCATGTCACACGCTTTGATATAGATGTGAGTTGGATTGATCTTACAGTTTTGCGAGTGCTTTAAAAGCACCAGCCTCCGCATGAAAGACTCAGCCCAGGGCTCTGGGGTGAGTCTGCAGAAACCTTTGCTCTGACAGCTTTAATCTCCTTAGCATGTATGCTAGCTGAAGCATCTGCTGATGGTTTGTTACCGCCTGCTTCTCTGTCCCTGCTTCAGGTACATCAAAGGTGTCCAAATGTTTTACATACCCAACTATAAACTAAGCGTGCAACACTTTAACAAAACAAAGATGTAGTTTTCAAAGGAAAGCAATGAGTAGATGAAACCTGAAAAAGAGTTTTGCATGTTTTCCTCATTAAAGGGGCAGTGTCGTGTAAAATCTACTTTTTTGAGCTGTAGATCACGTTACAATGTTTTCCCCTCATCATAAACATACCTGCAGTGTTGCCTTCAGTCTTTCATGCATATTAGAGAAATCCTTTAATCTCCATGGCAACCATTTATCTGTTCAAAATGCCTGGTTGAACCTAGCTCCGCCTTCGAGGACGACGCTCCTCCTCAGAGCTGCAGTTTCCAAGATTCAGAGCTCCTGCCTCACAGAGCAGCCTTCCCCTGAACCCACTCAGCTCCTTCAGACTAGCCAACATCAATTAGCAAACACCTGGTGAAACTGTGCATCTGTTGAGCTCATTAAACAAGGCACTTCTGAGTGAAACGCTGGTAAAAATGTGAATAGAGGAGAAACGCGATGACTTCCTGAAGTTTCAGAAAGAGCAGGAGTTCTTAAAGGGATAGAGGCCCAATTTCAAGGTGTTAAATCATGAAGTGAAATTTCTTTTAAGTCATATTTGATAAATGTAGCATCTTTATAACAACTGAAGATAACAGTTTTTTGATTACGCTTTAAAATGCCACATATGCCTGAAAAATATGTAATACCACCCCTTCAAAAGAAAGGCATTAAGTTTGCATATTACATTATTTGGGAAAAAAAATTGTCTATTGTCAGCACAAGAACAGGATTTGGTTCACCTTTTCTCAGAAAACATTTGCTGTAGCTGGTTAGCTTAATAACTGAATTAAATGCGTTTGGATGCGTTAAAATCTGCTTTATAATAAAAATCCCAGGACAAATGTGACCAGATTCACTATAAAAATGAAAGAAAATGAAAAAAAGATTTGTCATTAAAGCAAATATTTTGCATTGAATCTAAAATTTTTTGTTGCATCTCTGATGGGGGGATACATTTTTCCTATTATTGAATTACAGTAAGAAAATCAGTCCAGAACCGCACTTTGGACATCCCTGAATTACACTTTGAGTGAAAACTCTTGTAAATTCTGTCCGTACCATCTTCAAAAAACACATCAAGTTTTTTGAAGTGTTTATCAGATTTCATCAACGATTCTCCATGCATGTCCCCTCTGGTCTTCATCGCTGCAGCTCCCGTCCTGCTGATTATTGGGGGGGTTTGGAGCGATTCCATTGTAGCTGCTCAGTAAGGACACTGACACATGTGACACGCTTGTCTCCAAACAGGGAGGAGAATTCATCATGAGCTGATATGCATATAATAGAGCAATTACACTATGCAAATCCTGTGTTCTGTGTGCATCTGGTGAGGACTCAACACGGTGCTGACGGAGCGTTTTGCCCACGGATTCTCATTTAAAACCGACAAAGGTTTTTTGCCACTTTTGTTTTCTTTCTTCGTTTTCTCATAAAGTTTGAATGCACCTGCTCTAATAAAGGCTACTTTAGAGCTTTCATCTTGTTTTCCTAACCCATCGACCTTCAGAATTGTGCCAGTTCTTCCTCTATGAATGCTGGCACAGAAGATTCTCTCTTCTACAGGCCTATTTCTGTATTTTTGCTAAAGTACCTCGGAAACACTTGACCGTGAGATGTTCTTGGCACATCTGAAGTTGAACGTGCTAATGGAAGCGCTAACCCTCTGCCTCATTAATAAGCAGTTACATGTAGTGGATACATTAGACACAGGAGTTAGAGGGGCAGCAAAATGTGTATTCCATGAACAAAGTGCCACTTTATTTCATAATAAAGTTACTATGTTAACTTCAGTTGTTAAAAGAAATGCTATAGATCTGAAATACGACTTAGAAGAAATTTGACTTCTTAATTTAACGTCTTGAGATTGGGCCTGTCTCTTTAAGAAAGTCAGGCTCATTCTGAAACTCCGCCTTCAGGAATTCATCACAACATGGCTCCAATATTAACCCTTTAACAACGTTTTTACCAGCGATGCTCTGAGAAGCAGCTCCTATAATAAGCTCAGCAGTTCCACATTTCTACCAGGTGTTTGCTAATTGCTGCTGGCTAGTCTGAAGGAGCTGAGTGGGAGGAGTCACAGTCGAGATTTGCTCAGAAGCTCAGACTCTGCAGCTCAGAGGAGGAGCTTCATCCTTGAAGGCGGAGCTACGTACATCCAGCTGAATGGTTGCCATTGGAGACTAAAGGATTTCTCAAACACGCATGGCAACACTCCAGGTACATTTTGATGAGAGATCAACATTGTAACATGATACAACGCTAAAAAAAGACAATTCTACATAATATTACCCCTTTAAGAACATTTAAGTGTATTTTTATATTTTGTTTAACCAGCAGTAGTTGGCTATTATGAAATTAAACCACAGAAGGAGTCTAGTAAAATATATGTTACTTAAACATAGTTCAATAAACATGCATATTTTACTGTATTTTGACATATCTCTATTGTATCCACATGATTCATCGGTTAATCTATCCCACACAATTAAAAGAGCCAGGCTCTATCCTTTTCTTCTGTGCCGGTGAGTCAAGCCTAATATGAAAAAGAAATCCCAAAAGACCACATACAGTGTTTTGTTGCAATGTCATGGTGAGGATGACTGGTTGCCATGGCTACCTCCAGCGGCTGGGCCCTTTCATCTGTCAGCCAGCTTTCCCCCCGCCCCATGAATGTTTGTACCGCAGGGGCCACTTTGGTAAACCAGACAGAGCCGCGCTGCAACACCAGCACTTTTTGTGCTTCATCTGATGGTGCCACCTTCACCTGGGAGATGTCAAAACGCCGCTTTCTAAACAGCACCGTGGGCGTAATGCAAACTGGACAAATTCATAAAGAATAGAGGCAGCTCTCACCTCGAACTCAGTGAGAACAGAGGAATAAGTTCAGAACTTCAACATGTTGTCTCCTCTGAGGTCACAAATAGCGCTATTGAACCGAAGCGTGATGAGGTGAGGGTGAGCCGAACGTCGGGAAATGTCTGAGAAATGTCCTGTGTCGCCACCAGCGCAGAGCTCGCTCAGACAGCAGCAGGTGGCTATCAGCTCATCTGAATGAGCAGGGAGGCGAAGACTGAACAAAAACATCAGAATGGACGACAAAAAATGTGAAGAAAAGTGACAAAATACAGTGACCAGGGCCAAATTTGCAAGCATGCCGGCCCCTGGGCTAGAGACAGTTTTGGTGCCCAGTGTATTTAAGAAAAACTCTTTTACCAAATTAAAGTACTTTAATAGGTACTTCTTTACGTTAGTGGGTATGAACTGATGACTGACTTAATCAGTCGGGGTTTTTTGTTGTTCGTAAAAAAAATCATCATGATCATCAACAACTTCATTTATAATGTGATTTAACTGCAGCTGTAGCGAAAACAAACTCTTGAACATCAGTAATAGATCAGTGATTCTTGAGAATAGGGACAAAATGGGTTTTAATTTTCCCATATTTTTTTTTATTATTTCTCCACCTTATGTATGCAAATATGACAAATAATGGTTTGGAAATGTAAAGATACTAAGGTACAGGCTCCCAGTTGCAACATTGTTTTTTTAAATTACATTTTTAATCGACCTGACCCAGAACTTTGTCATCACCATCTGACAAAAATAAATATAAAATGATTTTTTAAATACCCTACTAGTGATATTTTTACTCATTTTACTGACAAATGTTTCTCAAGAAACAAAAGAAACATTATTTAAAACAAAAAACAACAAAAAGTCCATCTGACAGAGTTGACAGAACTGAAGGTGGTGACAAACTAGTGAGTAAAAAGAAAAACTTGATACATGTGAAGTAATGCAATTCATGTAAAATACATTAAAATGAATTAGTTGCACAATTAAGTGAGATTTGACAACAATTTCACTGAAAGAGTCAGAAAAACTCTGACGGAGTTGACATCTGACGGAGTTGACGAAATGCCAAACTACCTCAATTTATATGATGTTATTCTGAAGGAGGCCATATTGTAGCTCGTCAGGTCCATGAAATCTTTACAGTAGTGATGGGTCCGGCAACACCGATGCGTCGGCGCATGCGTCAAGCCCATAGACCAAAACGTGTCGGTGCTCGTATTGGTTTCAGCAAGTCACGTGACCGATACAGGAACTGTTTTGAAATGACATTAAAGCGCCAAACTGTGTTTATAAGGAAGCGAATCTGTCAATCTGTCAAAAGCATTTACCAAACGAATTCTTAACCTTTTACAGCATCAACTTTGGAGCCGGTTCAAAGGAAAGGTTTCCACAGTGTGGGACCATTTTGATCTTATATTGGAAAATAAATTTGTTTTCATTTTTGTTATTTCATCCGGTTCTTGTCAGTT
>NW_015114712.1:24765-26043 GCF_001443285.1 Poecilia latipinna | reverse complement strand
TCTACAAATTACTCAGTTGCTTTTTATAAATTATTTCAAATACAGTGATCCCTCGCTATAACACGGTTCACCTTTCACGATATCGCTGCTTCGCAGATTTCTTTGTGCTTTTTTTTTTTTTTTTACAGTGTTCTGCGTCCTGATTGACAGTATGATTGGTAAAAACAGTCTCCGCGTTTCTTCTCTACCTGAGTGCCAATAAAGTTACGGTATTTAATACAGATTGGCCGTTCAGGAGATGGAAATTGAAACTTTGAATGCCTGCTGTAAAAAAACTGTGGCCAGAGGCAGCGCAACACCCGACCGGAGGCTTGACGAGATCCATCGCTCTGCCGTAGATACAGCTGTGAATCTCGCAGGGCAGGTTGGAGGAGACGCTTTAATGACATGACTCCAGATCACATTAAGGCCCGATTGATGAACACACACATCTGCTGATCTGAAAACAGGCTTTGTTCTTTGGTTTCAATGTAGAGTATTTATTTATGCTGTGTAATAACTGTAAAAAATAAAGGTAACTACTTCATGGATTTCGCCTATTTTCTGAACGCAACCCCTAAGAAAAACAAAGGTTCGCTGTAAATATAGTATTTACTTCCTTTTTTTTTCTACAGGAAAAGTTTTGTTAGAAAAGCGTAAAAGGCTAAATTTCAAAATGTTGAAAAAACTTTTTTTTAATAAAATGGTACATGTTTACATTTTTTATTGACTGTATATCAAATATATTTTAAATTTAACTGAAGATATGACATAATACAATATATAATATTCAATAAAATACGAAGACTTAAATCTTATTGTATAGACTAGGTCATCAAATCACTACGTTGCCAGTAGGAATTTTTAATGTCCAGCAGGTGTGAGTATTGAATGACACAGTATGAGACAGAATCGACACAGTTTTGCTATGTGGTGAAACGATACATGACGCCTCATCTACCCATCACTACTTTACAGTACACTAAAATTAATTATTTATTTCAAAAAATGTCATCAAAGTTTTATAAATTGTCAGTTATGGTGTTGATACATCATGGTTGTGACTAGCAACTTAGGAATAAAAAGAAGAATAAACAAAAGAATAACATAAGCTAACCAGAGTTAACTAGCCCTCCTAATAAAGGAAGAGAAAGGAAGAGGTCATGGGGTCCTCAGAAGTTCTGGTGCCCCCCAATAATGCCTGCTTTTTTTTTTTTTTTTTTTTTTTTTTTTTTTTTTTTTTTTTTTTTTTTTTTTTTGTTGGGCGGGTGTGGAAAAAAATGGGGAAAACTTTTAAAG
>NW_015114712.1:16756-19012 GCF_001443285.1 Poecilia latipinna | reverse complement strand
AAGGAAGAGAAAGGAAGAGGTCATGGGGTCCTCAGAAGTTCTGGTGCCCCCCAATAATGCCTGCTTTTTTTTTTTTTTTTTTTTTTTTTTTTTTTTTTTTACATTCTTTTCATGTCTGACGGTGTTGACAAAAACTAGGGACAAATTTCAATGGAGTTGGAAAATATATAAAAATATTTTTAATTCAATTTATTGATACTTTTATAATTATTTATATGACTAATTATACTTAATTGTCATAATATATAATTTTAGTATTTCTTTAATTGTTTTAAACTATTTTAATGTATTGAGTTCTGCTCCATGACAAGGGATTTTACAGGCATCATCCACCAACTACAATGTTTAAAATAAAAAAAATATTCAGCAAACACCAGGTTAGTGACCTAGGTTAGTTTAGTCAGATTATTAAAAATATATATATATTTTGTGTATATTTTATTCAAATTTTGTGCTTTAACCATAGGACCTGTTTTGTCCCTATTCTCAAGAAGACAACATTTAAAAAAAAAACCCGCAGATACAGATAAGATTAATACCAATAAAAAAATGTGCTATAACTTCATAATTTTCAAATACTTGAGTGTTATATTTGTAAAAAAAAAAAAATAAAAAATCCCCACATATTTATACCATTTTCCTGGTATGCGTTTATGAGTTTTGTATAACATACAATGTTTGCAAAAAATGCATTCACAAAAAAGAAAAGAAAGTTAACATTTCTCTGGATCTTGGGCTACTGTCCATGGTAGCCTAGTTTGGCCTTGATCATGATGCTGCCTCTACCGTGTTTAGACTGCAGGTTTGACGTTCTTTTGTTGAATCCCAGTTGCTTACTTACACAAGAATAACTTTGGTGAATGACCAAAGTTATTGGTCATTCACCAATAACTTGTAGAATCTCTCAGGCTGCAGACGTCTCTTCCCTACAACTGTTTTCTTCAGGTTTTCTGTCGATTTACGTTTTGGAATCTGTTGAGGAAAAATGATTATTTTTAGTGTTTAATACAGTTAATCTTACGGCATGTGTAAAAGGTATATTGAACATTCTCATTTTGAACAAATTTCTTAATTTTGAACAGGTTTGTGTTAATGATTTAAAAACTAAACTATTGATGGGTAAGTATTCAAAGTACAAGAAGGAAAATACAGATCAAAAGGGAACTCTCACTGAGGCTCCTGTTGTGTTATCAGAGAGGAACAGGAGGCCATAAAATTAGCATCTCCAGGAGGGCAGTATCACTTGAGCCTGGGAGAGAGAAGTTTGCTCGGTTCACGGAAGATCAAAAGTCTTCCAGAACTAACATCTGGGATGGTGTAAAACTGAATACAACATAGAATGTTAAAACCACTAACATTTAATTTCTAAGACATTTTTCTAAGTACTAATAGCATGTTTTTTAATGAAAATTGTATTATCTAATTTTAGAATTACTAATCTAGTAAATGATGAATGTATTTGAAAACTGTAGTATCTGTGACAATATCAGAATCAAATGCAAATTGTTTTAATGAAAATGTTTTGTTTTGGTATTAGAAAATTGCTCAGGATTTATGCTAATTGGGGTTTTGGAAAATGATTGTGTTAACTTGTATACTTAAGATTGAATATTATGTTTCATAGGTTAGAAAAAGGAATTTTACCTCATTCTGTTCTGTTGATTTTATGTGTTATTTTTGGTTTAAGGCAGGACTCAATCTTTTGGGGTGCTGAGTGCAGAAGAGCAAAACTGGGTTTGTGAAGATAACCTTTCCCTGAACCAAATTACTGAATTTAAGTTTGTTCCTGAGAATCTATGTAAGGAGAGATAGCGGGAGAGACTCCAGATTTCACAGCTATCTGTGAAATACTTTTCTTATGTTTTTCTTTGCCCAGATGGCCTTAGAACCGCAGGAGGCCAGGACAAGCTCTCCGCTCTTTTTGTTAAACAAAAGAGCAAATGGCCTTTGATCTTTGCCGTAAATTAGGGGGAGTTCTAAGTTTTTCTGAGTGTCCAAGATAGCTTCCAGTTGGTCAAGCAGAGGTACGCCTTATTTGAATATATTAAAGAGGAAAAACACGCCTACATTATAAAAGTTCGTGCCCAGGAGTAATAATTCAGATAGCTGCCAATTTTTTGCCTTTTTGCACCAGCTCTCTCCAAAGACGTGTCTTTGCCTTTCTTTTTCTATTTTTTTTTTGTCTCAGGTAATGAATGTATGTTTCTGTTGTTCTGCAGCTTTGTTGTTAATTCATACGGTGTTTCCTATTGGATT
>NW_015114712.1:0-14080 GCF_001443285.1 Poecilia latipinna | reverse complement strand
GTGCAGAAGAGCAAAACTGGGTTTGTGAAGATAACCTTTCCCTGAACCAAATTACTGAATTTAAGTTTGTTCCTGAGAATCTATGTAAGGAGAGATAGCGGGAGAGACTCTAGATTTCACAGCTATCTGTGAAATACTTTTCTTGTGTTTTTCTTTGCCCAGATGGCCTTAGAACTGCAGGAGGCTAGGACAAGCTCTCCGCTCTTTTTGTTAAACAAAAGAGCAAATGGCCTTTGATCTTTGCCATAAATTAGGGGGAGTTCTAAGTTTTTCTGAGTGTCCAAGATAGCTTCCAGTTGGTCAAGCAGAGGTACGCCTTATTTGAATATATTAAAGAGGAAAAACACGCCTACATTATAAAAGTTCGTGCCCAGGAGTAATAATTCAGATAGCTGCCAATTTTTTGCCTTTTTGCACCAGCTCTCTCCAAAGGCGCGTCTTTGCTTTTCTTTTCCTATTTTTGTCTCAGGTAATGAATGTATGTTTCTGTTGTTCTGCAGTTTCTGGTGTAAGTTTGTGCATTGTCTTACTTGTAAGTTTATGCATTGTCTTATATTGGATTAAACTCTGTAATTCTGTGACGTCAACACGCATTATTGTTTTCCTTGTGGCCACACTTGGCTCGCCGGGAGGACCTGGGATCTAAGAGGAAGAGAGAGAGACAATCTTTTTCCAAAGTTAACTAATTTAGATATTCTTCCTTAACAACTCTCAGAATGTTTTCTTCTGCTTCTGATGCTGCTCCTTCGCTGGTTAGGATGCATGTTTGGACTTGTTGCAATGACAGAAAATAATATCCCCCATTTCGGTTTCCCAGCAGTCCAGAGAGGGTCAGGGTCGACGCTAACTGGTGTTTGGACATTGTGGGCATCGTGTTTTGATCAAACACATTTTTTTTCTTCATTCAATGCTTTGCAACGTTTCTGCAAGCCATCGTTTTGGTGAAAGGAATGGGAGATATCGGCTCAATAAGGCTGGAAGCTAAAAATAAATCCAAAGGCTTTTTACACAGAATCAGATGAATTGTGTCCATACTTTTGCAGCAATATAAAAGATAGCAAGTTACATTGATGGTGGGAAATGGTAAGGTCGATATTTCCTCATCGTCCCATTTTTTTATTTCACAGTCAGCATGTAATTTATGGGTGTGAAGATGTCAGAGAGTCACTGTGAAAACAAAATCTGTAGAGGTTTAAGACACAAAAGGCACAAATTAGGAGAGAGATAATGGTGCCATTGAGCAAAGATAGTGAGGAACTCTTTTGTTTTTATGATTACTGTAGAAGCATATGTCATGTTTTCTGTTGCGCAGCCATTAGGTTTTTTGGCAAATATAATAAATGTTACATCAGAGGCTACAGCACGAGCAAAACGAGAAAGAAAGTAGGCAGAACGCCCCGAGGAAGAGATTCAGAGTTAATTACAGTGATTGCATATGTTCATTACCGCTGTCAGCAGAATACACACACAAAAAAATCCAAATTTATACAAAGAACTTAGCAAATGAAGAGAGAAATTCATGCTTTAATTATGCTGCTCAAACACCCAATCAAAATGTTTTTAAGCCAAAAAAAAACCTCAGAAAGGAAAGGATTTAACTGGTTTTCATTCTCTTTCATTTAGAGGCTCATTTTCAAGTGCGTGTAGTTTCAAGTACAAAATGCTAATGATGCTGGAAGTGCCAGAGAGCCGCAGCTTGTTGCTGATGTTCCTCAAAGAACTTCTCTTTTGTTTGTAAAGTTCAAACATATTCCATCTGAACCTGAGTTTTACAGAACAGAGACTGGAACGCAGACATCAGATTACATGAAGTGAAACACAGTTCCCAAAGACTTTCCAATAATTTCTTATATAAACATGCAAAGGTATGAATGACGTCTGAATATTAAACTATGCTAATTACAAATGATGCTAATGATAGTAGGTGTGTTACACACGCAGAGTAGATTAGGAATTAAGAATTCTAAATCATCTGGTGTTGATGATGTGTTGGTATGGGAGAGCCAAAAAAAAAAAAAAAGCTGCTTAGGACCCCAAAAAGGCTTGGACCGGCCCTGCCTACAAGTGAAAACATGATTATGCTTGAAACAAACAGCCTGTCTTGAGTCATGAGAAACAATCAAACACCTTGCCAATAGTACTGACGTTAAACTTAACACACATTAGCTGAGCAGCTCAGCTGCATTACCATCATATTTGCTGCATCCATCCAACATTAGAAACGATCCCTCTCTCCCTTCTTCGGTCGCCACGCGCTCAGCTACAGCTCTAAATGAACACATCCTTCATTCGCGCGCCCTCAGGTTTGGTTATCGATTGAGCTGAAATCAGTCATGTTTGTGATTTGCTGATTTTTTTTTTTTTTATAGTGTGTGGTTTTGGACCTCAACTTCTTGGAGTTTGCTAATCTGGTTGCCTGGTAACCAGTAGACTTTGGGTGGTGTATTGATGAAACGTAGAAGATGTGTCTTGCTAATTAGTGTAGCTTTGGAGGAGTCTTGAACTTTGTGATCCTGCTGCTGTTTGCTGGGGAATAGATTCATAATTTACACAGGAAGCATTGTGATCTTTAAACTACTTATATATACACACAGACCAACACCAATAAAGCTTAAGTTAAGTTAGACTGCCATAGAGCCGGTCCAATAAGGGATGCGAGAGTTCAATTAATCAACCAACTTTATTTATACCACTAGGAAGATTTAGGTACAGTAAGGTGAGTCAAATCTATTGCCAGACAGGAAACTTTACATCAAGACAACAATAAATATAAACATAACATTATTCAAAAGGGGCTGGTGCTCAATACTTAAAAATATTAAAACTTATAAAAACAACAAAAAACAAAAATAAATAAAACTCAAATACAATATTGTCATTAGAACAAAATCAAAACATAAAACGATATTAAAACTATGCTAAAACGAACTATGGAAGCTTAAGCAGCTGCTTAGATCATCCACACCACCAGGGGGCCTCCAGAGCATCAAGCAAGCACAGACGCACAGACAGACAGACGCACTTTCAGATGACTTTATAACAACTGATTTATAACTAAAATAAAAAACCATGCGTCTCTATGATGAGACTAAGAGGTTTTCAAGTCGTATTGATCACAATGAAAGGTTCTGTGTAGAGTCAGACTGCAATACATATTTTGGTTTACAGTCCAGACTGTCTCTAATTGTTTCCTTAATTCAATACAAGCTAAAAGAAACAAATGAAAGCCAGTTGTTTTATTAGTCTTACAGGAAGTTGTGATAAACACTCAATAACTACCTGCATACGTTTCCAAGATCTTTACCTGTGAAATTTGATGCTTGCATCAGGTGACAGAGTGTCTGCTTGTTGTTTTGCAGTATAAAGGCTGTCTGAGCCAACACAGCAGCTAGAAAGGGTTCAGCAGAACACAGACCTTTAAAATATCGATCCAGCTCAAAATCGCTGCTATAATTATGAACCTAAATCATTTCCACGTATAGCAAGAAAACGGCCCACGAACAACTGCACAAGCTTGTCAAAGCAGAGTAAAATTTAAGAATACAGCGGGCGTAACTCCAAATTATTTAAGGAATATTAGTGAATTTTTTTAGAAGACCGTATATGAAATATTCAAAAGGAAATACAGCTTCAATAGCTGGCTGCGATGCTAACTGACACGCTATTAGCCATAGGATTAGCAAAGCATCCAATCCAGGAGTGTCGTTTACTTTCGTTGGTGCTGAATGGCTGAACAAAAAAAGTACAGAAATGGAAGACTGTAGGCGTTAGCTCCCACTGTAGATCCAAGATGGCTTCCACTGTGTTCATTAATGCAGTATATTCTGTGTTTGGACGATTAATATATGGAGTTCTAAGTGTTTTTGGAGAGGATCCCAAGTTTATGAGCTATTCACAGTTCACACCCCACTGTCAAGTTTCATAACTTCCTGTAGCCACTAACATTAGCATTAGCATTAACTCGTAGGTAAACGGAAACCAGCGGGGATGCCATATTTTCAGGAGTTTCTGTCTCCTGCCTGTTCTGTTGTTGATTTTAAACTGTTGTGTATGCAGTCCATGTTTCTATCTGTTTATATGTATTGTATGTGCATTTATTGACCGTTTGGGCAGCAGCTACTATGCAGTACACACCCTCAAGTCCATGACAAGTGGAATCCTTTCTAAAGTCATAACGAAAGAAGAATAAAGATAAAAAAAGATACACAAGTTAGAAAGCTTCAAAGTGCAAACCAGAACCCTTCTTGCAGGAAAATACAATAGATATTATCAGTGGAGTAAAATGAAAGTGCACAAATCCTATCATTGCTTGTAGTTCAACACAAGTAAATAAAATCTTTTTCCATGCTGCTGTTATTTGAAAACATACATCCAAGTCAGGAGAAATCATGTTACATCAAAAACACTTTGTCGACTGGCAGCTCAGAATATATTACATCTGGTTGCTTCTTCCTCTTTGCCAGAGGCAGAAGGGCTTCTGTCGGTGTAAAAGGATTCGTATTTCAGCCCTCCAGACTGCTGCAACAAAAGTAATGATATCAGACTCGGTCGAACCACTGAAGGCATTCACGACGCCGTTATAGTGAGCTGTTTCGTGAGTCAAGTAGGTGTCAAGAGGAAAAGGTTCTTGAAGAAGCATGCTTGGTTTTAATAGAGTGAAAGTTGCTTTTCCAGGCAGTAGTTTCATTGTTCTACTCTACATTTCCACTGTTTTATATTTATAATTTGTTTAGAATACAGTTTTGGTATTAAGAATCACACATTTTAAAACCTTCATGTGAGATCACGTGTATCGTTTCAAAATGTTTGTGCTTTGGGGAAACTTTGCTACACACTTTATACATCAATTTGCTGTGACACACGGAAATCTCCAGAGCAGAGACATCCATTCCGCGGTGCCATTTGAGGAACGATGGGAACAAAGACGAGAGTTTTTGTAGCAACGGCGAAAATCAAATTGGGCTCCCACTGTGTCTGACTACCGACCGGGACTGCGGGGAAAAAAGATTAAAAAGCTGATCTGAGTAACAAGTAGAGTGCTGAAGACTTTTCGTCTTCTACCTAAGACTCACTTCCCTTTCCTCTGGCCACCTATCCACTTGTCTGTTCGTACTCCCACGCAATCATGAGGAGGCGCCGTTCCCTGGCAACCTTTGGGGCAGGAGGTGGGATGGCGACGTAGAGTATGGAGTCAGGGAGGATTCAGGGTTACTGTATTCAAGAAATACAGAAGTATTCAGCCCCCTTTTCTCTTCTTGTCTTCAGAAGTTGCCTGATGTTTGCTAATTGGTAATCACAGTCCACCTGTGTGTAATCTAATCTCTCTATCAATCCGGCTGCTCTGTGTCAGCCTCAGAGGTTTGTTAAGAGGATATTGGCATCATGAAGTCCAAGAAACACGCCAGACAGGTTAGAGAGAAAGTTGTGGAGAAGTTTAAAGTGGGATTAGGCTGTAAATAGATTCCTCAAGCTTTGAACGTCTCGCAGAGCTCTGTTCAATCCATCAATGGAAAGAGTATGGCCCAAAGTACTTTGTAATGTGTGCTTACTTTCACCATACAAGTGTGTACTGTCACACTTCTAATGACTTCACATTTAAGTAATACTGGGAGATCAATAAACACTTCAATTCGTCACTCCTGCTCTCCTCAATTTACTCGACTGAAGCAGAAATTGGCTCAACGGGAGCATTCTGCAGCTCTCAATAAAGCGCTCTGTTTTACCGAATCCCTGGGTTATTGAGAGCTGTGGAGCCATGTGCGTGGAAGTACAGCAGAGGCCCAAAAAGAAGCAAAACAGATGGGAGACGAAGAAAAGACGGCCGAGAACAAGCCGGCGAGTGATTGCGTACAGGCAAACGCAGATGACTCTCACGCTGGGGAAATGAGTCTGCCTGAGAAGGAGGGGAAAAAAAAGTCGATCTCGTTGCTGATAGTCACGTTAGTGCGAGTGTGAAAGTGCGAGATTGCACTGTTTTAATGCAGTTCAAGTTCTGTTCACAAGTGCTATTTCCATCTTCTCATCCCTCCAGAGGCTCCGTTCCTGAAGGACCCCCAGATGTAGACTATGCATATCTTGACAACTGTGTTACTGTGCCAGTGCTTTTTATAGGCTCTCACCTCGACTGGCTGCCAGATTGACGTCTTCTTCTCGTGACATTGTGAGAAAAAAACCCAAAAAATAAACGAAGGCTTTGATTGGCCTGTGAGCTCTGGAGTGCCATGAAGCGGCTTTTGAGCTACAAAAAGTCACAGGCAGTCACAGAGGACTGGAACCATGATTTAGCATCTGGAGTGTAAATGAAATGCAAAAGGAAAAGAAAAAAAAAAAGCCTGAAGGATTGTAAGTTGTGAATATCTGCATGGAGATCAGCAGAGGAGCACACACACTCATACACACTCATATACACACGTTTAGATTCAGGTGTTTGTCAGATACACACTCAGCTGGGCTGCAGTTGGCATGAAATAAATCTTGTACCGTGTACTTTCTAATGATGTTCTGTTATATGCATGTGTTCGTTGTTGCAGTGTTTCGGTTTTGTTTTCTCTCTTTCTGCAGGTTTAGAGGCAGACATCTAAACCTTTTCCCTACCTTTCTCTGTTTTTTTTCCCTTTCTTCTTCATCTATACACATAATTTATATTTGAAGCAAACCCAAAGAAATTTCTGTGTAACATTTCTGTGGATATCAAGTGGAGCTTAAAGGTGAAAGTCGTGATACTCCACTTGTGAAAGTAAACATGTTGAGCCTCACCTTGATACTCGGACAACATTTGGGAGTGCCACACCACCAAACGGGACACATACAAAAAAAATAAATAAAAATAATAATAATAAAAGATGAGTCACTTAAATGGCTTATTTCTATATCTCCACCACTCTCACTAGTTACTAAAGGTTGATTTCATCTGAAGTTGAATTCTTTACTTATCCATTATGTCCTTCACAACGGCAATCTTAATTAAAGAGGAAATTTCATATTATTGCGGTTATTGTCACGATCTTCACTTTTCCAACTAATCCAAGTTTCCTCTCTCAAAAACCTACAAACTTAAATTTAGTAAAGAACCCTGAACAATGGAACTTAACAATGACATCTTAAACTTCCAAAATGAAGCAAAACCAAAAACAACAAACAAAATGGAAACCACAAAACCCACAAAACCCACTAATGAAATAGTTTATGAATTCTGCAAACAAAAATGATTGAGACTGGAAATTACTGACAGACTTAGTTGAGTCTGGTGCTGCTCCAGTCCTCTACTGACTGATGCGCCTCGTTCCATCATCTCCTGCTCTGCACTCACTCAGTGTCAGATTGTCAGCCGTCCTCTCGGCCTTCCAGCGTTCATGTCTGTTATCCCGTTCGTGTATCTGCCTGGTTTGATGTCCTCTGCCTGCTCTCTCTGAGAGTCTCTCTGCTTGTGCTTCAAGCACCTGGATATTGATTACAGCTTCATGGATTTTGGATTTGCTCTGCCTCATCGCCCTTTTGTTGCTCAGCTAGACTGTTTACCCGACCCCTGAACTTTGGTTCATGGATAAAAAGATCATTCACCGGCCTCGTGGTGAGATCTGATATCGTTGTAGAGGCGAGTAAGAACCAGCTGCTTATCTATGTCACCATCCTTGGTTTCCAGTGTGAAGCACATCCTCCTCTTTGTGGCCCTGTAGGTGAAACAGTCCCTTGTAAACCCGACATTTCCTTTTCTTCCTCTGTTAAACTTCAGAGGATTCCAGATAATCAACGTCAGAGTCTATGAAGAGGAACTGGGTAAATGACCACTTTGTTATTTCCAGCCCCTTCCAGTTGTGTTGCCAGTAATTCACCATCAACATCCAGCAAGAAGCTAAATGTGAACTTCTGTTTCACATTTTCTTTCTCGTCCTGCGGCTAAGCCGTTCTTAACACATTACAAACATATAGAGAGAAAACATCACAATTAATAATCAATCTATACTAGCAACCCCACAACACACTAGCTGTGTTTCCAATGGTTATATGATCACACAATTTGAAATGTAAAGATTAATTTGCTTAACGGACACACGCAAATAAAAAAAAAAACTTCTGTTTTTTTTTTTTTGATAAAGTGTTTTAGAGACAGGATGAGTTGTTTTTTTTCACCACATCAAAATTGGTCTATTTTCACAAAAGAGTAAAGGAAACACTTTTTTGGCATCATGGGAGTCATGTGATCAACGACCGGATGTTGCCACTGGTGCAAAACAGGAAGAAGAAGAAGACAGGAAGTAGCTGGAGGATGAAGAGATAGGATGTTTTTTAGTGACTTATGTGAACAAACTTATTCACATGTGATTTTAATTATGTTTCTTATTTAGCGGAGAAACCTTTTTTTTTTTTTTTTCAAAATTACTGAAAGTTTTGCGCACCAATTGTAATGGAAATGTGGGTTTTAGCTATATATGCGGTAGTATACAGTAAATTAGAATATTATTGAAAAAGTCAATTTATTTCAGTAACTCCGTGAAACAATTTACATAAATTAATAACACAAACTCTCATTGCCAAGGCTTTATTTTGTTAATTAGGACCATTTACTGCTTATAACTAATGAAAACATGATATTTAGTACTAAAGTATCATGTTAAACCAATAAAGCAAACACTTTAAATTTGGAAATTTATTCTTATTTATTTAATATGGTTTTATAGTGTAATATTTGGCAATTTCTCTTTTTCTATAAGAATAGAGGATATTAACCTTTGTTCTGTCGTTTAACTGAAATGGGCAGAAAAGCAGAGAGTCTGGAGATGAAAGGTCAAGTTTTCATCTCCAGGTGGATTTATGCAACAGCCATAATCTGCATTATGCCAGTGAGAATCCGTAAGCAGAAAGTTTTCTGCGTCTAGAAATTCCTCTGTGACATACAGAATGTGTGTGATTCAGTTGTTCATAAATAAAAGAAAGAGATAACGCCACATCACAGGTACAGTGAAAAGAAGAACTCAGTGAAACCATGAAACAATCGAAAAGGACGCTTTGTGATTGCAGTGAGAGAGCCCAGCTCTCCATGAAATGGATGTGTGAAAGCTTGGTGGAAGCATAAAAGGCTGGGTTTTACATAATGCTTTGAAAGAAAAAACGAATAAAATGCTTTAAAAGTTGCTGGAATCCTTTTCTAACTTGATGGAACATGAATACATCAAAAACATAAGCACATTTTTTCACAGCCTTTCATGGGGAAAAGAAAAAAAAAGGGAAAATGACACATTTTATTATTTTTCTCCACACCGTCTGTCGGAGTGTTTTTCCTCTTGGCTCCTCTGTTCTGTCACTGATGCGTCCTTTATGCGGTGGGGCTGTAATAAGTGGAACACGAGACAAAAAAGGTAGAAGGTTGTGACTGTAATAAGTGTGAATGTTTCAGACGCTCACAGGAGAAAGAATGTGCCCGCAGAAGTTGCAAAAGAGGATGGAACTAACAAGCCTCCCTGATTTAACAGCCATTTTGGGTGACGTGGTTTTTTTTTTTTTCATTTCCTTGGAGTTTAAAAGTTTAAGAACTATTTTCCACTCCAGTTTTTAAAAAGTGCTTAACGCACTCTGCAAGAAGGGCAGGATTCTTAAAAACGGAGTCTCTGTCAGATTCAAAAACACCATTTGAAAATAACCTTTTGAATTTGTTAATCTTTTCATTAAGCCCACATTTCTCTTTTTGGTCTAATGTAAAATTGTAATCACGATGATTAAAGAGGCAGTATTATGTCAAATTCACATTTTTTTCTTTTAGCTTTACACCATGTTATGTTATATTCCCTCACCAAAAACACACCTTGAGTGTTGGCTTGATTCTTTCAAGCATGTTTGAGAAATCCAATCATCTCCCGTGGCAACCATTTGGTTGTGGTAAACGTCTGGGTGGACTAAGCTCCGCCTTTGAGGCGCAGTTCCTCCTTGGTTTCTAAGTTTCTGAGTTTCAGAGCATCCATCCTCCATTTCTCCTCCACTCAACTCCTGCAGACTAGCTAGCAGCAATTAGCAAACACCTGGTGGAACTTAATTCTCAGTGAAACGCAGGTAAAAATGTTACTAGAGGGTTTTAGAGGAGTGATGTTGAGATGGCTTCCTAAAGGCGGAGTTTCAGAAAGAGCAGGCGTTTTTAAAGAGGCAGAGGCCCAATTTCAAAGTACTAAATTACAACGTCAATATTTTTTAAAGTCGTATTTGACATAGCATTTTTATAACAAGTTAAGGAAAAGTAGTTACTTGATTGTTCTATAAAATGGTCTGGAAAGCACATAATACTGACCCTTTAAGAGATGTGTTTCACCTGGTGACGGAGTTACAGAAATAAATTGATTTTTCTATAATATTCTAATTTACCGAATGGGTCTGTGTCAGTTATGAAGAGAAATAAAAAAATTATATGTTCTATATATGAAGTAAAACATTTAAAACAAAGATCAGAAGATCTTTAATCTGTTTTTTTTTGTTTTGTTTTTTTTTAAGTCCCAAAATGATTTGCTGAACACTGTAGGATTCAGAATCCAAAAGGTCAGCGCTTTATAATTAACGAATGCATCTTCTGTCTTTGAAATGTTCCAGCTACCTGCGTATTTTCTGGCTCAGCACATTACAGATAATGGCATCCATCCTTAAAGGTCAGATTGTACAGTCAAATTTCTCTTCCTGTCTTTTACAACAGCTTCCCAAAACGTACAGGTGATACATTTGGTTAGGCTAAAATTTGGTCCCCTGAACTGGACTGCCAAACTATTTTGGTGCTCCAACACGTTCACCTTATATATCAAGTCAGCAATTGACTTTAGCCTGATTGAGATGAATAATAACTGTGAGTTGCAGCTCCTAATATTCTAATTAGCTCAGCGAGGACATTCCCCACTCCAGCTGCTCATTAAAGGTCCTTGAACTAAACGAACAACAGAGGGCCAAGTCATCCTCTGTGAGTCAGATGATTAGTCAGCGTCTCTGACAGGGACAGTTGATGATAATATGATACAGTAATCAGTTTGAATACAGTAAAACAAGACCTCTGCTTTGGCTTCTCTGCATCTGATTACTCTGTGTGGTTCGGATCCTTCGCTCGTTGGATTGATTGTTTTGGGCTGATGGTAGGACTGCGTTCATGTGTGCTGGTCGGCCTCTTGCGTCTCTTTGATGGACTTGGATTGTGTCCACGGCTGGTCAGCCTCCTGCTACCCTGAGCTGAACCAAATGGGCAGAGAGATTTGATGGATGCACAGAGGTACACCCACTCCAAGTAATCATCCCCCCTCTCTCTCTCTGTCTCTCTCTCTCTTTTTTTTTAATAGCCTTGAGTTCTGAGAAAAGCCTCACTCTATTCCAGTAGTTTCTTCTTATTATGTAAAAAACAAACTGCACAACAATGATGATGAAAAATGTTGATGTTGGTATAACCCCGCCCTGGGTAAGTGATAATCCATCACACAACAGTTAATGCGAGTAACAGATTTTTGGGGGATGTTGAAAAGTTCTGAAGCTCACATTTATACCATTGCTACTTAAATATGATGTCAGTGACCCAACAGTAGCCGCGCTTCCGTTAACCTTCAAATTGCGAAATTTGACGTTTCGAAAATGAATTCACTTAATGGAAGACGTGCCAATTTCTTAAAAACTTTTACAAAGAGAGGGGTTTTTTTCCCTGGCCGTATTAAAATGTGTGTATTTTGCAAAACGGCAACTGGACACACTTTTTTCATATCACACGAATCACACGATCAACAACCGGACGTTGCTAATGGCGCTAACTACAAAGCAGTAGACCATAAGAAGTGCTATGAGGAGGGTGTTATTTCTTGAACAAGATTGTTCACGTGTGATTTTTAATTGTGACTCTTCTTTAATTTAAACAACGCAATTGCAAAATTGTATTGTTGCTTTTTTTTTTTTTACTTTAGCAGAATATAGACAACGTTTTGAGCACATTTGTTATGGAAATGCAGCTAGTAGCTGTATTTACGTCCACACAATCCTATGCAAACGCTCAGTCTGCGCTGATAAAGGTTAATTAACTTTGGGACGCCAGACGCTTCAAACCGAATCTGATGTTCATTTGATCTGTAACGGGCCAGCTTGGATTTTTATTCGATAAAAATAACTTCATTTACAGTAGAAACACAGATGTTTGGTTGAACATCCCAGGAACCAAACTTACCGACGGCCTTTTGTCAATTTCTGAACAATTAATACATGACCTTGGCGTTGCATTTCTGTGATGTGAATATTTTCAGGCTTTTTATTTTGAACTACTAAAATTTGCTCAAGCAGATTCTGTTGACAATGATTAAAAAGTGGAGCAAGGTTTTTGTGTATATGCTCCTAAATGAGATATAAAAAAGAAAAATATTTTAGTGTAGTAAAGAATTTCATTAAATTACAAATTCCTTGTAAAAGGAGAAACACACTTTAAAAAACCCCCACAGAAAACCACTAAACAGCTAAAAACAACAAAAAAATTCCCTTGTCACATGACATGTTTAAGTTGTTGCAGTGGAATGCATTTTTTTTTTCTTTTATTAAAAATCGATATTGTTTCTGTAGCCACAGGCTGCTGTGCTATTTATTAGGCTGATGCCAGGATGTGGGTTCAGGAGAAGAAATCCATTTCTTTTAGATTTGTGGATTATTTCAAATGCTTTAGTAAATTTATACACAGAGAAAGGAACTAAGTTGTGATAAAAGTGGTACATCTAAAAGCTGAGATGTGTTTTTCTCTTTTTTAAACATTTTTCCTCAGCAGTAGGTAAATATCAAAAGCACAGCTAAAATGTAAGTCAAATGAAGATATGTTAATATCTGAGCTTCCACCGTTTTTTTTGCATTTTTCTTTTGTTTAGGTAGGAGGTTTTGTTTGTTTGCAAGCAGCAACGAGCCCTTACAGGGTTTTCCAGGCAGTGTGGGATCGCTGCAGCAACACTGACTGTCTTAGGTTCTGTGAATCAGTCCAGAAGCAGCTGGAGCAGCTGTAGAGCAGTACTACAGGTTACTGTTGCCACCTAGTGGAGAAATGTTTACAGCGCAGTTCAAGAGAAATTCCAACATCTAAGCTGTAATTAGAATATTTCTTAATTATGTATATTATGAGGTTTTATGTTAAAGTACCATCATTATCTGAAGGATCATTCTAAATTATGAGTGTATTTGCATCACTGCTTTCTATCATTTCTTTCAATATCAGGGTCATTTCATTATTTTGATATTTCTGACGATTGCAAAAAAGGAAAAATAATTTGTGACTCAATTGTGTGTCCAAGTCTAGGCTTCTCTCTGACTTATGGACTTTTTTGTGTCTGCCTGCTGCTGTGATCGCTCTCTTTTACAGTTTTTCTTTTATCTTAGCAAATCAGTTACTAGTCTTTACATTATAGTTTTTCTTTTGCCTGCCATGGCAATCGAACGCGCAAAGACAAGTATTTCTGATTATTTTGAGCTTTTATTGCAACAACAACCCAGAAGGTGCACCGAAGGAAGAGATGTAATGTTAGTTCTATTACGTTCACAGTCTCAGTGCCCCAAGTTTGTAAATAATTATTAGATGAAACGCTCTGTAAGGTGGTCAGACCGCCCTGCCGTTGGGGCCACTCCAAACATTTGGCATGCTGACGCAAGTAAATATTCCAAGTATTGGAGGTTTTGTAGTAGCACACGACTCTGGGACTGATTTCTCATTCACCAGTTTGTTTTCAGTTTATTTCTTCTAACTTTCTAAGCTAACTAAGCTACAGCATGCAACTTTTATGAAAAATATGTTTTTTACATATTTGTTATAATTATCATTGTCATGACAGTATAGTATGAGACATAAAATATGTGAAAATAAAATTAAAAAAATCTAGCTCCTCTGCCTTCTCCCAGTGCTCCCAGTACTAACCATAGAAACACAGAGCTCAGTCAGAAACAACCAATCACAGCCAGGCGAAGGGCGCTAGCGCTGTCAATGAAGTCTGTGTATGTGCCGCTCACAGCTTCCACTTATTTCTAACACAACAGAGCCTGCCATCAATGCTAAAGCTAGCTAGCATGTCCACTGATGAATATAATAAATGGTTTTCCTGTAACTACGAGTTGT
>NW_015114711.1:66869-111601 GCF_001443285.1 Poecilia latipinna | reverse complement strand
AGCGGCCCTTGAGGACTGGAGTTTGACACCCCTGTCATTCTGAATGACAACCTGAGACCAACAGGTTAAGTGTAATGTACTCATGATGTATGTTTTACTACACTGGAGCAGGTTGGTTGAAATGTGTTAAAGCTGCAAACCATGCGGGCTTCAATATATTGAAACTAAAAAGACAGAGCTTCATCAGAGTTATCTGTTGTGAATGATATAATGTGAGAGAGTCGGCATGACCTATCCCGTGAAAAGCGGCTCTGTGCTATTGACATCGCACGCATTGATTTGTCATTTGAGCCGCCTTCAAACTCAATGATCTGTCACTCAGACTGGACTTAATGGATTTCATTTCATTTCATCAATGGACACTTCCCCTCTGCTGAGCCACCAGCATTGCTTGAACTCAGATTTTGCTATGTTACTGCTGACATGGTGAAAAGCCCTCAAACTCCCACCCCCCCCTCCTTCCTTTAGTAGATTCTGTACGGGTGGGGTTTGGCCCACACACCCTGCTCATCGTATAATGGAGTGAAATCATGCCCCTTGTTGGATGAAACGGCGCCGTTTGGTAGCTAACACACACAAGCACTGTTTCTTTGAGTCGTGCTTTAGCGGAACCACAAGCAGAAACCGCATTTACCACATGGTTGACCCGTTCCTCCCTGGGGCCTTTGCAGATGGTCGCCACCCAGCAGTGAACGCCATGTCTTCTCCACGAACAGGCCCCTCCCAGGGGAAACGGCCATATGCACCAAAAGAATAAACTAAATACACGTCTATCTTTGAGGGGGAAAGCTCAGTTTCACAATTTTTTTTTTTTTTTTTAAAATATGCAACTTTCCCGCTCAAGCAACAGCTTGAAATCTAGAGTTGGATAGTAACCGGTTACATTTACGTGAGTAATGTTTTGGGAAAAAGAAGTACTTTGAGGAGTATTTTTCTCTCTTTGTACTTTACAGTTTCATTATGAAGTATTGCTACTCTTGAGTAAAGTTTCTGGACTCAATGTGAGTCACTTCACTGAATGAAGGACAAACATGTTTTAACCAAAAATCCACCAGACACAGAGACACACCTGCAGGTTTTCCTCAAAGTTTAATAAGTTTTGTGTTGAAAGAAATTGATCTGGAAGTTTTTATTTTTGCCTGATTTTGTTATTTTGTAATTACTCATTAATTTATTTATTTAGAACCAAAGGCAACCAAAGTGCTGCAAAAATCAGTCCAAAAATTCAAAGTTGACATAAACAATCCAATCGCCAACAAGAAACATAAAAGAAACGAGGACTGGCCTAGTGCTCTCTCAAATTAAAAGCCAATCTGAAAAGGTGAGTCTTGAAGAAACATTTAAATAATGTCATTTATATGAATTGTTTTCAAGTTGGTCTTTAAAATGTCAAGATTTTGGTCCTTCTGATGTAACTTTAAAATATTTGTTTTCAGTACTTGAAAACAAATAGCTTTGTTTTTTTTTTTAACAAATACATTTTTACTCTTGCATAATTTCTTGGATTCGTACTTTTTCCTTAAGTAAAAATATGTTGAGTTCATTTGAGTGCAGTTTGTGGACTCTCTACCTGCGTCTGCTGAAGTCGAAGCCTTTTCTGAGTCAATCAGTTCTCAACACAAGAGTAACAAAGTGAAACAAGCCAGGTCCAGAGCAACTGCTTGTCATGACGTTTAGTGACTAAACCTGAAATAAATTAGCATTGCAGCAGATGACGGTCAATTAATTTTCATGTTTGACTGTAGAAGCTAAATTATGAAGATTATAACTCAGATTTTCAGACACTGCTGATGTTGCAGTCGGTACATGAAGACTTTTTGCCATCCTGTGCTTTGCAACAAAAGAGGACTGAAACCAAATGCTGGCATTTTGTCTGATATTCTGGTATGATCTCAGTGTGACAGATGGATCTCCAGCACCGCAGGTGGCTTTTACACAGTGTCGCATAAATGGCTGAATATTTTTCAAAACCAACTCGTTTAGTTCAGAGCAACAGTCGCTGTATAAGTTGACATCACGACTGCGTGCAGTGTGATCTTCAGGTGTCTCACGGGTAGATCCCTTCGAGGAACATAAGCAATTTGTATTGGATGGAAATCAAACCTTTGTGATTGTTATTCTGAAAATGATGACATTGTTTTTATTTACCACTTTGTAGCTAATTTTGCCACATATTTAGAGCCATTGCTCAGTTGGAATAACTTATTTGAATAAAATCTTTGCCTTGCTGGTGGATTTGTTGTAAATCCTACATCTTGATGCTATGATGCATTTCATTACAATACCTAGTTGCTATGGAGACTGAACATGGGCTGGAGAAGAGACATTGCTGATTAAAAAGTCGCACCACTACAAATGTGCATATAAAACGCTGACAGTATTCTGCTAATGTCCAAAAAAGACAATTTTTAAATTGAGGTGTTTCCATTAAATAAGAAACACAACGTGAATAACCTGGTTCATGTCTTAAAAAACATCATCCAACTACTTCCTGCCTTCTTCTTCTTCTTCATGATTTGCGCCACTGGCAACATTCGGTTGTTGATCATGTGACTCGTGTGATGCGAACAAAATGTTTCCATTGCAATTTTGTAAAACAAACCAATTTCTTTACAGACGAAAAAACAACAAACACCTCCTCCTATCGCCAAAACTTTTTATTGAAAAATTAGTTTTTTCGAATTTGCCGAGTTTCCATAAATCAAATTTCTTTTCAAAATGTGAAATAGCGTAATTATTTGGTCAGTGGAATCGCAGCCATTGGTTTCTGATTTCCCCCACAGTTTGGGTGTCATAAGGTGAGTCGGCTGCAGCTCATGTCCAAAGTGTTGCTTGATCTTCTGTGTCTGAAGAAATTTGCTATTTCATCTCTACTCCCTGGACAAGCTTTGACGTCAACAATAAGTTGCTCGTTACTTTTTCTCACTTGTTTTATTGTGAGATATAACCAGGGCAGATGCTGGTTCTCCAGGCAGAAACATGAATTGAAATATAAACCTTTAAAATTGTTTTAATACAATCATGACTTAATGAGGGGGGGGGGGGGGGTTTCCCCAGCTTTCCCATAGTTGCATTTGTGTTATGTTTCTGACAGAAATCTATAAGTCTTGAGTCTACCTGGCCATAATTAATCATTCATTTAGTCTATAGTAAATCCTCCAAGCCTTTCACAGGAATTAGCTCACTGTGTTATTTTGGGGCCGTCTGAAATAGCAGAAATCCTTGGCGAGCACTCGCATCCACTACCTGGCATGAAAAAAAGAGAAAAAAACAGACATGAAGATATTTGAACGTAGAGCTGCTCGTGCATTTGGCTGTGTTCCCGCACTTTAAACCTCTCTGCGGTCTGGTGCTTGAACGCTGCAAATGCTAACCCGCTGCAGAGCAGTCGGCCACAGAAAAGACAGACCGGCCGGTAAATACTCGCTGGTCACAGCAAGTATTTATTTTCAGAACGAGATAACTTCATCTGTGGTTTGCAATCATTTATTATTGAATCTCGGCGCCATTGTGCAGCGGGGAGTGAGAGTGTCTTTGTTGCTCAGACGACATTAAACATGCTGACGCACTGGGATTTGTGAAACATTCACGGACACTTAAGAGATGGCATGTCTAATTCCTTTGAAGGATTAAAAACACAATGCCGGTATCACATTTCATTTTTTTTTTTTTTTCCATTTCAGCAACAACGGGGCCCACGACGGGCTTAAACGCATCGCGCGTGAATAAACTCTATATGCGGTCTGCCATTGTTCCTCTGCGGCTCCAATTGTTTGCCACCAAAATTGTTCAAAAGCGTCCATTATATAACACAAGCAGATCTTCACTCTACAGCCTCCCCATTGTTCTAATTTTATTTTCGATTTCACCATTAGCTCTTATTCAGGAAACAAAAAAAAAAAAAAAAAAAATGCTACCATGAGAGAAGTGGATCAATCTACGTGCTGCGAAGAGGCCTTTTAGTGCTGTAATGGGGTCTGATGTGGGAACATTTATCCTTCTTCTGGAGAGATGGACCTTATAGTTTCAGCCTTTGTGTTAGAGAATAATGAGCGTTTTCTCTTTTCAACCAGACTGTGCAGGTTCACATGAAATATACTTAAATTACACGTTTTGCAGTATCTCCATTTTACATTATTGTTTTAAACACCACAGACATTGTGCTCTACATGTAACATAGGGATGTGTAATATTTCATTTTAAACCTTCTGTGTTCTTTATGATAATGCTAAGTCCAAAAGCTACTAGACCCATTTAATAAAATGCTGTTGAAAAGTTAAGAAACTTTATCACTAGTGAAGCACATTATATAGATAGTCGTTTGAAAGCCTTTCTTTATGATTTCACGCTTTAATGTTACTGAAAACAGGACTTAAAATCAGAATATTACATCAGACCAATAAAAAAAACTATTTTTAAAAGCGAAGTATAGACTTAATGAAAAGTATGTCTAATACGCGCTTTAGGGTTATTCTCAAAAGGTCCTTATAATCTGACAAACGAAACTCATCGGGACGTATATTCTGATTCATTGAAAATGACTATCAACAAAATAGAAACTTATTTTTGTAAAAGAAATCAGGAATCATTGTTTTAACTATCGCTGATCAAAATCACAATATTCACTTCTGTAACAGAAAACAGTGAATGTTGATACATGTTTGTTGTCTTTGGGACTTTCACCATTATTCAGAGTGCCTATTCTTTTTTTATTTTTTATTTTTAATCATATTAAAGTAAAGAATGGCTGAAACAATTAATCGTGACAAATCAGTTATTGAAATAATTGTCAACTAATTCAGTAATTGATTTATCCTTATCTACAGGAAACAGACTCTAAAGAAATCTATTTGCATAAATGACAACACATGGCAGTAAAAGCCAAAACTGCACAAAACATATATACATTTCATATTTAAGATAAAATAAAACATTTTTTATAATGATGTTCTACCCAGAACTACTAAAGTGGCAGTTTTAGCTTCACCTCTGGCTCAAATTCTGTAAATAAATCTCCTATTAAGCAGCTTTTGCTATCTAGTTATTAATTGGCTAATCCAATAAATAATCAGCAGGTCAGCCCTGCTTGGTGTTAATATTAATTCAAGGAGAAAAGCTTGAGATCTTAACCTTATCCATCCTGTGCTACAAATGATCAAGTGTTCACTAAAGGCTATGATTTTGCAATTTAGGCACTAAAATGCCTTTTCTTATTTAAAAAAAAGGAATTGAATTGTTTCTATATTTTAATGTTTTCTAATACTGTCTAAAAAAGGCTTAAGCAGTTAAATAAAAACTCAGCAGATTTTTTTGATCCTATTAATCGTCCTCCCTAACTAACTTCAAATAGTAACACCTATTATATGTATATTATTTTCTTAATGATCATAGCTCAACAAGAGATGTATGCATATCTGCAGCCGCATCTTCAACCAGCACAGCATAAATCTAACACTTTAACAAGATCAATAAAGGCATTACATCATTCGTCACACTCTTCTGCAGGATCTGCAGGATGCCTCTGGAATCTGGCGTCGTGTTAGAACCCCACTGGAGCGCTCAGCTAAGCGAAGACAAATACCCGTATGTATTGTGAAATAATGCACGCATCACAAGGGGAGCAATTTTGAGGAAAGGAGGAACGATCCCAGACGACATTATTGTTATGAGCTGCTGAAGTGCCGGACGAACGAGCCTGCAAATCTAAAATCTAATGCTTGTCTTGCACTTATTGCGAACAGAGTGATGAAGCAGAGAACATGAAGAAAAATCCCTGTGGTTTCACCGGCCTCTTATTGTGTTTCATGTTCCTGCTCTAGTTTGGGTGTCAAATATGGTCCATGATTTATGACCTTTACCAGCGGGCTGATGTCTGTTGTGCAGCTTGTTCATCTAATTTTTTATTTTTTTTTTTCTTAACCAAATCTCAGCTTTTATACCAGAACGTCCCTTTACGAACCAACAGTCACAGAAATGTTTCGGTTTTATATCATGTTAGTGATTTGTTGTCCTCTAAGTTGATATTTGAACAAAACGTGCTCATCTGTCTCAGCAGAGAGAGTGTGCTGACCCCCACAGATCGATATAGAAGTATTCAAACCTGACTGAACCTTTTTACCATCGTGCCATTACAACCTGTAAGTAGAGACGCACCGATCCGATATTAATATCCGTATCGGTCCCGACATTGGAAAAAAAAGTCCTAGATCAGATATCGATGACAATGCTCCACAGTCCATAAGGGCAGATCTATTTGGTTGAATTCTATACTTTGAGCGACGTCATGCTTTATTATTATTTTAAATTACATATAGAATTCTTAATCACACTTTCTGAACCGTTTGAAAAATTTAATTTGACATGTTTTGCCAATGTAGTCACCTGATTGTTTTTGTCAGTTTCTTTATGATTTATTTTACATTTACTCTTAGTTGCACTGACTCAACAAATTAGTCTTTGGGGAACCTTTGTTCAATCTGGAAAGACTCAGACGGACAAAAGGGGAACAATTAAAAGATTTAATGACAGGAATGAATAACAGTTCTTTGGCGCTCGGACCCTGGCAGCAAATTCGAGCTGAGATTTGATGTGAACTCGATGAACACCTCTCCCCCGACACTGGCGGTGGTGGTCAGGAAAGGGTGCTATCCTAGAGAGCTGAAGGGGAGGTGGTGGGTTGAACGCAGCTGGGAAGCAGCTGACGGCTTGGGTGTGGATCCTTTAGCCTGATTGCTGATTGAGCGCGCGGGGTGAGTTCCAGTGCTGAGGTCGGAGATGAGCATGACGTCAATGGGTGAATGGAGGGGGCGGAGTCTTCCTGTCTGAACTTCCGCTTTAGCTCCATAATTGATGCACTTAGCACCTGGGTGTCCCAAAATGGTGCACTTTATAAAACTATGACAAAAATGTAATTTTCTTTCACTTTCACAGCATTAAAGTTGTGTTGTTTTGACACGTTTGACCAAGCTTGTGAAGCTACTGGTGTATTAAAGTGTGCTGTAGTGGTGCATCAACTAAATTTGTAATTCAGTACATTTATGTCTGTGTTTAAAAAAAACAAACAAAAAAACAAAGGAAATGTTTTAAGTCAATCCAGCTTTATTTTTCTGTATCAGATCGGGATCAGCCGATACCAAACTTCAGATATCTGAATCAGAAATGAAAAAAGTGGACCGGTGCATCCCCTGAATGAAATTCATCAAGTTTGTGGTTGCATTGAAGCAAAATGTGAAAAAGCTAAAAGGGGAATAAACACTTTTAGAAGACGTGCTATGATATTAATTTTGAGTGTTGTGATGCTGTCAAATCCCTCCACAAAGCTGCGTCTCCCTCTTAAAATTCCTGTTTTTGTGGAATCTGCACAGCAGGAAGCTGCTGCCAAAAGAGCCATTCATTCATGGATGGCTACCAAAAATATGCAGCCACGTCCTGATGGTGATTACATCAGTGGCCTGGCATGATTCACTGAACAAACAAAAAGCAGAGCTTTTTACTCGACAAGCTTTAAAAAAAAAAAAAAAAACCTGGTGCGGTGGGACTGCATCTGTCTGATTACGAAAAATCATCCTCTCCCCATCATATCCTCAATATGTTCACAAACGCCCGGCCCAAAAAAATAACCCCTCCAACCACCCGTTGCCATGGCAACTCCAGATTGAGTGCTGTGATGCTACAAGGCCACGCACGCCGTTGTGATGCGAGGCGTCTGAAGGGAAACGGCGCGGCGTTTTCTGAGGCACACCGTGACAAAAAGACGCTTCGGGGAGGGAGATGGAGACAGTGGAACGATGCTGAAATAACTTTTCAGATTGGAAACAGAGCAGCAGAATTTGGAAGCCATCCTGCATCAAGAGAGAAGACAGAATACAGACCCTCCAAAAAAAAAAAAAAAAAAATAAAAAAAAATACACATGCTTTCTTGCTCCTATTGCACACTCTACACCCTGCAGGTTACAAGCACCGTAATTTAAAAATAAGTGATAAGTTAGCCTTGTACTGGAATCTCTGCATCTCTGCTGCTGCAGTACAAACCACTTAACTCCACAGCAACAGATAAGGAGACGCGGTTCAAAGATGCAGGCTGTCGGTGCGTCTTACAAATGATTTGTTTACATCTGGAGACTCAATTCATTTCACTTGCAAAGTGCACTTCTGCTGACTTCGCGGCCAACGCGCGAGACACGTTTCACACTTTTTCGCAGGCTCTCACGCAACACTTAACTTCCATTAATTCTCACGTCAGAGAGCAGATCCGAAGCTACAAAAACGCAGAGGCATAAGAAGTAGAGAGAGACCCGTGGCACAGAGACGGGTCGGAGTGTTTTTGGTTCCCTGCTTTTCTTACATGCGTGACTCTGCCGAACACCTCACCAGGAGGTTTCTCTAAGGGCAACTGGACTGTTTGGACCTTTGATTTATTAAATGTGAAACTATAAGGTCTCATACAGAGAGCTATCACGGTTGGAAGAAACCATCTGCTCTCTAAGAATCTACTGCCACCCAATAAAGCATTTTTTATATGAACCACTTAAGGTTAAATCAAATATTTTCCAGTTTTTTCAGTTAAAAGAAATCTCTCCTTAACCTGGGATTAGCATCAGTCCACAATCGACGGTTTAGATATCTGCAAATATGGAAAATATATTTGTAATACAAGTGTGATCATGGATATGTTGCTTATTCTGTTTTTGTTTATTATGGACCATATTTGTGTCTGAATAAATAGGACTGATTGATTGATAAACTCAACTTTTTTGAGATATTTATATAGTTAGCATTATTCCCTCGTCAAAATCATAGATGGAGTGTTCCTTTTATTCCTTCGTGCATGTTTGAGAAATCCTTTCATCTCCCATGGCAACCATTCAGCTGAACAAAACACCTGGGAGGACCTAGCCCCGCATTCGAGGACGAAGCACTTCCTCTTAGCTGCAGTTTCAAAGCATCTGACCTTCCACATGACATAGCACCCCTCCCCATTCAGCTCCTTCAGACTAGCCAGTATGAATTAGCAAACACCAGGTGGAACTGCACATCTGCTGATCTCATTTTATGAGCAAGTTCACCCTGAGAGCAGGATGCTAAAAGGAGTCTTCAGAAACCCCAAATTGTCATCAGATGACCTTCAGCAGGATTTTGCCACTGTTGAGATAAAAAGGCCTGCACAGTCGGAAAGAGACTGCACAAGGTTTGACTTTCATGTAGAGTGTTCAAACTTTTAGTCTGAGAGTAAAACATGAAGGATTAGCCAAATAAAACGTTGACAAAAACAAGGTCTTCCAGATTAGTAGGGTGTCTTAATTCTTTCGTCCACAAGATTTTTTATTTATTTATGTATTTTGTTTGAGTTAACCAAAGTTAATTTTTGGTATATATCTGTAAACCAAATCTTCCTTAAATCATAAGCTATGCAAAATATATTAAACCTCAGACCCACTTGACACATTCTGCATGTCGTCTTTCTGGAGGCTTAATGACACTAAAAGGCTTTAGACTTTTTTATTTTTGACCAACTCACCTAATCCTACAGGTAAAGTCCCTGCAGAGTTTTGTAAACTGCACATCTGTGATGATACATACAGAAAATTGCTCCAAAGAGGCATGTAGAGTATTTAAAGATTTTAAAAAATGTAGTGACAAGATGCAGATAGGACCTCATCCAGTTTTGTGACTTCTGCATCACGTCTTATCTATTTCCCAGGCAAACAGGAAGTCTGTCAATATAAGTACCTAAATTACAAATAAATATTACGTTTATTTCAAAGGAAATTGTTGCGTGTTTGCCTGTAACTTCTAGACATATTCTCAAAGTGCGGTTGGATTTTTCAAAGAGCAATTATGGTACTGCAATAGAATCTAGATTTTTATTTTTTATTTTCTTTAGAATTGCATAAGTGAAACTAAGGCTGCAAACATTCGCCTCCTTTCACCGAATAAAAGATGCTTGAAGTCACGGACTCTGTGGTCGCGCTGCTAATTATTAGCCATACGTCGATTTCCCTTTTGAGACTCCGTAATCTCCCATGCGCGCGCGGACTCGCTCTCACATCCACCGGTGTCCGCGCGCTCCGGACCCTTCACAGCCTCCCTCTCCTCCTCCTCTCCTTCCTCCTCTCTCTCCCCTCGACGCGCACAGGCACAACAGATGGTACAGTACCACAGGCTGCAGGAGCGCAAGAAATTGGCTCAGAAGTACTTTTATACCTCCGAACTTCGCCGGAACGTTTAGTCTCAGTGGAAGTGGCGGGATTCTCCGTTGACAAAAGTCGACTTTCCGACCGTGACTGGACCCCCGCATTTAGAGGCGCAGTTTGCTGCCAAGGTAAGTTCGGATTTTTTTTTTTTTCTGAAAGGCGATACAAATTTTGTTGGGTACGCAGAGGAAGCGACGAGTCCTCTCATTTTTGTATCATTCAACACTTTTTGGTACAAATGGAGTGTCCTAAATCGTTGTTTGAGTGGATAAACAAGTTGAGTGCGTTAGTGGTTATTAGACACGTTTATTTAATTTGAAACCAATTTACAAAACACGTGGTTTAACTGTGTCCGTTTCTGATAAATTTACTTGAAAAACGGTTAATTTCAACATGTCAGACGAAGTTTAAATAAGTAGAGGCATCACCAAGGATCCAAATGAACTTCATTTGGCTCAGGGGCCGTAAGTTCTGGTCAGGAGTTTATTGCAGCACTTCATTATTGCCGTGGCTCCGCGGGCGCACTTCTCCTGCAGTTTGGTGCTGCTGCTGCAGCCCGGTGAGGATGGTGCTGCCACAACGCCGAGCGGCGCTCAGCCACCCAACCACCGCTTAGGGTCGTCTGTGAAAAAATGTTGAGTTTTCATTCAACGTTGTTGAATGAAAACTCATAACTTTGCATCATATGGAAGTCCAAAAGTGACACAATCCCATAAATAAATAAATAGATTACCTACTTGTGTCATTAGTACAATAAAATCAGTAACAAATTAATAGATCAATTATCAGGTAATTGCTTGATTATTTAAGACAATTACCTTAAAAAAAAACCCGCATAATTTTTCCATGTTATGGCTGTATGCTGTCATACTTGAGTAAATAAATTCAAGGAATTAATTTAATCTTTAAACCTTAACCATCGGAATTAATGGGCGTGGCTTATTTTGATTCAGTCAATAAAATTGATTGGATTAACTGTAGATTAGCCAATCACTTGTCAGAATACATTTGGGGGACCGTAGTGACAACTTCAATTATTTTATAGTAAAGTACAGGTGAATAAACACAACAGTTATTTGATCTATTTCACGATTTATGATTAACTGGAAATAAATGGAGTTAAAAATAAAATTATAATTGTTTTATTGTCTAAATTTACTTACTGCATAATTAAGTAATAAAATAAAAAAACTTGGAGGTGTTTCCATGTTAAAATCATGCATGATTATATTTATTTCATGAGTTCCATCGATTCATCTATTCATTTATATTCTCATCCCCCGGATAAATGTGACAGAATTACTTAAAATGTGAAACACAGATGTCATTTATTTATAACTTACACATATAATTAGTCAAAATTGTATTCAACTTTTTTCTTTATTGCTTTAAAAATATTTTTGTAGCTGCTTCCTATGGGTTGAGGAGCTGTCTGCCAGTCCTAATTAGGGTTTTTATTATCACTAAATCGTGAGTTTGTGGTTTTCTTATTTAGCACATATAAAGGACGATGAAAGTCAACAGTTTTCTGATAAAAACTTATATCGGAAAAGAAAACTAACAGGTGAAAGAACAGAATAAGATGCAGTCCAGAGTCAGCCTGAGGTATAAGCGAACTCTGAAGTCCTTCTGCTTGACCAGGTGCCTCAAGAGTACTTGAATTTACAGGTTTAGAAACACTCAGTTCCACACAAAACAGACGAATAATGAGATTTAGGGGCCTGAGATCTCATGATATTAAGAGGCTACAACATTTATCAGTCAAGTGAAATCTGTCTCGTAAACTGCTGTGCTGTTCCTCTGTGTGCGGCTCTGAACAGTGAAGTGAGTGTAAACTGTTATGAACCCTGGATATGAAAATGCTTTTAGATTGAAACTGTTTGAGACTCTTATTTTGAAGTAATGCAGGAAGTAGTTTCTGAGCTGCCGTGCTCTGATTAGCAGTGTTAGCTAATAAAGATGGCTAGTCAGGCTGCTGTGTAAAGAAACTCCTACTACTTTTATACCTCTTGTTTGGCAGAATGTAGAAAAAATGGTGAAGTGATGAGATACAAAGAATTTTTAAGCAAAGAATCCCTCAACTATCTAATAAGTAGCTGCTAAAGTTAGCGTGTAACTTGGCGCTTGGCTTGCTGCTACATAGCTGTTGAGCTGTTGTTTTTAACAGAAACTTGTTTTTGTGAAGGAGAGCATTTCACAGTTTAATTTTTATTTAAAAACATTAGAACCACCTCAGGACTGGACAAATTTACCAACAATTTGTAGACTGGTCAAACCTGAAGAGAGAGACATTCCACACTGATAATGGATTTATTGTGAAACATTTTAACCAAGACATAAAAAGATATTTCTCCCAAATTATTCTAATAATTTTTCTTGTCTACTTTAAGATTTTCTACTGCTTTGCTTAAGCTGCGGTCACATTTCCTAGACCGAGTTGCTCGTGAGCAAAATATTACATTATTCCAATGTGTATATTAATTGCAATCAGCTAATCTATTTGTGGATCCTCCAATTAAATTACAGTTGGTGTGTCAAACTCATTTTCATTTTGGACCATATCAAAAATCGGAAAGCTCTTAAAGGGCCGGTTGTGCCAGAATATATTGATAAAACCTATTAAATTGTTAAAATATCAATAAATAGGTGTTCCTCCAGGATTCTGATTGTTTTAATGCAATAAAAGGTCAGATTTTGTGGCGCCAGTTTAGAAATGCTTGTAAGGAATTTTTACATTTGTGCAAGTGTGTGATGTCAAATATGTGACTTTTTATTATTCACCGTATCAATTACAGACTACAACTTGACATCAAGGCTGAGGCGGCAGTGACTTGAGCTCAATGTTTTTGACCAGTTTTGAGAAAATTTGTGGTAAAGTCAGGAAAAAAATGTGGAGATTTGTTGATTTGAAAAACTGTGAAAAACTGGAAGAACTTATTGGTGTAATTTGGAGTCTGGAGGGCCACATATAAAGCTACGGCGTGCCAGATTTGGCCCCCGAGCCTTGAGTTTGACGCACGTGAATTCCAGTTGTTTAGGGCCTCATGCCACTTTCCGCCGGTCCTGATATAATATGTTAGAGACCAGCTCTGTCTAAGATGTGCATTTCATTTGTTCTACTTGTGAGGTTGGTCACTAACTGTGTATCTGGCAGCTGAGTCACATGCTTTGAGTCCCACAGGAAAAAGAAATCACCCGCAGGAGCATCACCATTATAGATTAATGGCATTCCTCCTTATGACGTGCCCTCAAGTTGCCAGCGAGCAGAGCATAATGACTTTCTTTTTTCAAACCCAGAAGACCTCCTTTGGCCCCCCAGGTGTCCCTCGAGGCGGCAGCCGCAGCCAGCCGCTCTCAGGAAACGGCAGTGGACCACCACGGCCTCCCAGTTTGTACACAATTAGATCTCCGGGGAAAACGACTCCAACTTTCCCTCGTCATCCGCTCTTAATTCTCTGTGAGCTGCTGGCAACGTGGAGAAGGAAACACTTTTGAGGAGTGCTTTGCAAATGTGACTGTCAAGGCACAAATTTGCAATAGCTGCTGATTTATTGAGGGCAATGGAGACGTTTTCAAATGAACCACAGAACAGGAGGAGAGGGATACTGATTCTTCTGCGCTCTACGGATAGATGGCATTGGGATCTGTTAGCACAGACTTACAAAAGCACAAATGGGCTTCTACAAAATAATTTTTTTTATTCAGATATTATGTAACAAACCAAAAGACAATAATGTATAATTCTGAATTGTAAAGAATCGTTTGGATGTCATTTTACCGGATGTTTGTTATGACTTTGGGTTTTTTCCACACCTGATAATCCGGTAGATTCAGTTCGACTGGGGACCAAAGTTGCAACATTTGTTACATTTTTGACAGGTGCGATTCACTTTCACACCGCACTGTGTCAAATGAACAAAAACCCTTTGAGAAACCTTCCCCCACCTCACCTGAGGTGGCGCTGCAGCAAGACCCTGAACTTCCTCCTTTACGAAATGTGAGCAGAAATGGAGAAGCATCAGATTTTAGCAGTTGTTGTTGGTTAAAGATCACGAGCCATTTCTGCCACTAGACACGTTTGTTTTGGTTGTTTTTACCCAGAATGCCCTGCGCTACAGTCCACTTCCTGCTTTAGAAGCGGTCTCTGGTCCGCTCGCATCCACATAGACATTCAAACCACACCAGAATTCACTTCAACCAAACCGAGACATAGGTTTTTAGGCGGGCCACAGTTCACTTTTTTAGGGGTTTATGCATTCCCTAACCCTCCCCAAACAAACCGGACTTTCTAGAGAAAATGGACTGGATTTCAATCAAAGCGGATTAAACACGGCTTGTATGATTTTTTCTTCATAAACTGATGAATGGTCTTCTTGCCCAGCCTCTTGTCTAAGGTGGACGGCCATGTCTTGGTAGTTACTTTCTAAACTAATTCTGCTTTAAACTTCTTCTAACCCTTAACCCTGGCCTGTCTCCCATGTTCCTTGGTCTATGTGATACTGTTTGTTTTATTCTCAAACAAACCTCTGAGCACTTCATACAACAGCAGTATTCACACTGACATTAAATTACAAACAGCCAGTTCGTTATTCTTGATTTTATTTAGCCGCATCAGAGTAAAAGGGGTCTGACTACAAATATACACAACACTTTTAAGATTTTTACCCTTAAAAAAGTTGAGAAAAGGCGGTGTTTTATTATACTTTTTGACACTTGAAACGATGAGACCGTAACAATAGAGGGCCTTGGAAATAACTGTGAGGATTTCCGTGTGATGGAGGAGAGAGAAGCCTAATGAAATCAAACAGAGACAACATCCACCAGTGTGGAAAAGTTAGATCTGCAGTAATAAGATAGGACCCGGCGCCGTTCAGTGTGGACTCTGACTGCAGTCTCATGCTTTGAAGAGTGAAATCAAAAGCTCAGCCGCCGCAGAGGCCGACTCATTTTGACTTTACGTAACCCGCATGCGAGGTTCGTCTCATAAACTCAAAGTCTGCCTCCTTCATTTTACACGAGTCAGTAAAATAAAGGAAGTTCCATAATTAAACATTTGCTCATTAGAAGTCGTTTTCAAACAGCCTGCGGAGGCATTCTGTTTCAGAGAACGCGACAGCGTGCAAATGCGATATGACGCTCCCAGACATCTCGGGCAAATCGCTTCGTGTAAACCATCAGAGAGAATCAAGTCGACTCTCGCTTCCACGTGTTGATTCGTTTGGCGTGACTTAAGGAGCCGGACGCAGTTTGATTGAGTTTTGAAATGTCGTTGCTGCTGTTTGGTGTTGCTCCATGAAACAGAAAGCAAAGCTGTCCTCACATGACCGAAGCCGTCGCCACAGAAACGGGAGAACAACGAGAGGAACCGCACAGGGAGAGATGGGATGTATCCTGCAGATGGGCGTACAGTGTAGACTGATCTGCTTTTTAGTGGATCAATATCACGCTCTGAGAAGTGAGAGATTAAAGAGATGAAAAGGGAGGTAGGTAACTAGAAATAAAAAACAATCTGTAGTTAAATTGCTGTTTGAAATCTGCCTGTGAGCTGCTAATCTCATCATGAAAGGATGGATGCTCACATAATGAAAGATGACAGATGAATCTAAAAAGGATAAATTATGCTACATCGGCATTCATGTCCTAAACCAGCAGATCATCAGAATACTTATGAGATTCTTGCCTTCTGTATGCACAACCAGATGAGGCTGCAAACACCAGCCTTTGGAGGGGAAGCTTAGACATTTAAGAGTCTACAGGAATATGCAGAAAGAAAGCCAGATAGCACTGAACAAACGGCAGTGGCTAGCCATATCTGTTCCCATAAGAAACAGCTGGTTTCTTATGGACTGTTTTGAAAATTTCAGACCTCAGCTTTTAGTAATTTCATTACTTCGCCAAGAGATGTTTCTCCTTTACTGACCATCCTCGTCATTGAGATGAGATCAATATAAATCATCATCCAGCCTAGAGACCAGTGTCTGATAGAGTTGGGTCTTTGCGTCATATTTTTACTTCAATGAAACAAATTAGTTCGTCAATGGCAAACTTCTTAGGAAGTTAAAAAAAGAACATACTTTATTTACATTTTTAAAGGGATTCCAGCAGTTTTACTCATGTTGACTTTGTTAAAACATTCTCAATAACACTTTTATTTTGTCAACTAAAAAAAAAAGAAATACTCACTTTTGGGACTGCCAATAAATGTGTTCAGTAGTGGAACTTGACAAGAGGAAATAGAAAATATGCTCTGTGATGATATCTAAGTTACATCGCCAAAGGTTCTTTGTTTTTTATTGGTTTTGTGGTGCTGGTCGATCAGGAAGGTTGCAGTAAATGCCCCAGGGCCGGGTATGAATCCCAGGCTGGTTGCTTCCAGGACCATATGGTGCACTCGCTCCACTACGAGCTCTTAAGTTTGTTGAATTAACAAGAAACCTGCAAGAAAAAACGTTAAATGTGATCACTGCTCTAACGTTTAACTTCCTCCTGGTTTTACCTGTTAAAATGTTTTGTGTCGTGTCAGTGAGCGATGCAGCATCTGCCTCTCACCTTTTACCGCCTTCTGCCTGCTTGGCTCTCGCCTTGACGCTTTGACGAACAAGTTGCTGACTCAGTTTGACTTTGTTGTCATTAACGGGCTTCTATCAGAGAAGGCTTGAGCAGTAATTCTTCTTCAATGATACGCAGCAGCCCCAGTTCAGTTTCTGAGGAGGAAACAGTGCATTAAACCAGGGCTGTGGCGGGAGGTGTTAAATTAAACCCCAGGAGATACCGTAGATACGAGACAGAAGGTGTCTTTATTGTGGTTGCTCCTAGTTGTTAGAGGAAGGGCTGCTCAAGCGTGCAGCATCAAAGAGCCGCTCTGCCCACTATCCACAAATAGAAAAATTGAAGGGGAATTTTAAATGGAAACGGATTAATATTTCACCTCTGCATCGATTCGTGTTGCTACTCTGGGCATTTTCCTTGGCGAGCCATTCACTTACGGAGAAGCAAGTGGTGTCGTTTGTTGTGGTCCAGAGCTGACTCATCCTATACCTCTCTGCATTATAACGGAGGACTAATGTCATCACAACGCAATCTGTCACCCTGACCGCCTGCCTGCGTTTAGTCACAGGGAACAGGGGTTGATTGGATAATGGGTACTGTAGCAGGTTCTGTGACTGGTGCCACCTGGAGAAACTGATGACATTTAAAAATAAGTTTGGTTTATTCTTGTTTGAAAGTGGAACTGCAAAACAGCAAAACCAAAATACTAATGGAGTTCGAAGAATGACAGGAAATGTGTTTCCATTAAACTTGCATTTATCCAGAGCTTTAAAGGGGCAGAACTTTACATCATGTTATGATGATATTCCCTCATCAAAAATTTACCTGGAGTGTTGCTTTGATTCGTTCATTGTTGTTTGAGGAGTCCTTTAATCTCCATGGCAACCATTCAGCTGTAAAAAACACCTGGAGGGACTAAGACGAAGCTCCTCCTTGTAGTTTTCAAGTTTCTGAGCTTCTGTCTCACAGTTCTCCCCCAAACAAATCCTTCAGACTAGCCAGCAGCAATTAGCAAACACCCGATGGAACATCAGCTGAGTTCATAATATGAGCTACTTCTCAGTGAAATGCTGGTAAAAACATTGTTAAAGGCTTAATAAAGGAGTCATGTTGTCATGACTTCCCAAAGGCAGAGTGTTGGAAAGAGCCAGAGTTTCTTAAAGAGACAGGGCCCAATTTCAATGTTCTAAATCACAAAGTCAAATTTCATTTAAGTAATATTTGATATAGAACACTTTTATAACAACTGAAGGTGACATAGTTATTGTTTTATAAAATGGCACTATGTGGGTGGAAAACGCATAAAACTTCCCCTTTAAATGGAAAAATAAGTGCTATAACTTACCTTAGTGTCATACCAATATGGATGTAATTTTTTTTCTGTTGTACAAAAAATACAAAGAACAAAAAAACAGAGCCAGTTCTAAATGAAATCCTCATGAGCCAAATTTAAAATGTCATGGAGTCACCTTTATTAACTTCCTCATGGCGTTAAAGTAGTAACACTGAAAAAAATAAATAAACTAAAAGCTCATTAAAAACAAAGTAGTGATGAGTGCCTTTTAGACTTAAAATTTCAATAAGCTTACTACTGTTCCTGTTTCCTTCTCTAATATGTACATATATTTTTTTCTCAGTGTTAGGCCTGGTCTCCACAAACCCATGGCCGTTTAGCAGTATTATCCAACGTTTTATCCGATGACTGAACACTACCTCAGGACAGAGGTGGGAGGACGCTGGGTTTACTTCACCAGAGCAGGATGTTTTAGCTTTCATGGTCGCCGTAGTCCTCTGGTGTTTTGAGTATAGCGCGGTGGTTACGGGCCGGGAGAGAGCCGCCTGGGTGGTGCAGAGAGCCAAGTGAGCAGCGCTGTAGGGGAAACGCATGTTGACAGAGAAGCGAAGACACCAGTAAAAGTCTCAGTACGCTGAGGGGTGAAATTTAAAAGTGGTTGTGCTGCGTACCGATTCATACTGGCCAACTTAAAGCACTGCATGTAACAAGATCTTATTGCAAAGATATCCAACAAGACAAAATCCCACAGTATTTACCAGTTAAGTCCGTCTCATGAAACACTGTCCAGTTGCTTCTTGAGCTTTTATTGAGCCTGGGAAATTAAGATGTTTTTCTTTAGACAAGACTCATATTTTGAAAGTAAGGCAAAAAGAAAAAAAGAAGCATTGTACAACATATCCATGACCGGGATCATGGATATACTGTGCAACATGAACTTGACAATAAATGAGTTGTTGAGAGTGTGAATAACATTACAGCTAAATTACAAATGTATTTGCAATTTAGCAAATAAAGTTCCATTACTGGAACTTTATTTGGTAAATTGCAAATACAGTAATAAATTCAGTAATAAAGTTCCATTACTGAATTGTTGAACTCTAAATCCCCACATTAAACTGCTGCATTAAATCTGTGGTAAGTTTGACAGGGCCAAAAAGACTGGAATTAAAAGATAAAAGTTTATCTTTGACCCTGTCAAGATAAACTCTCAATATTAAACTCTAGCCCTCCAGAAGTTATACGTAGAGGAGTCTTAAGAACACAAAGTGCACAAGCCAAAGACATGACATTCGAGACAGGAAAAAATATTGCAGCATACCTCTTACAGGTTCAGAAAGAGCTGCCTGTGTCAGCCGCCAACCAGATGCTGCTGGTGTGGGTTGTGGGATCATATCTGATGTGTGTGACGCTGCCTATGTGCATTGACCTTTGGATAACTAAGGAAAATGGCTGAGCAACGACGTAAAAGACTCATTGAGCAACCCACTGACATAACCTCTAAACTGATGATTCATTTATTTCATGTGACAGTTCATATTTCAGCGTTCCCCACATTGTACAGGGGAAATTATTGTAGTCACACAATATTCTACTGTTTGCATAATGTGTGATGGAGAAAGATGGGAGGCAATGAGAAGAAAGTCGAAGAAAAAAAGCACCAGTCGTAGCATAAATGTCAGTGTCTAATAAAACAGCAGAAGCAGATGTTCTGTACTGTAAAAAGAATTAGCACAGATGCAAACAGCATTTCCTGAGGGCGTAATCAGTCCTCACTGTTAGAGCAACAACCTTTTGTGATGTCCTGAATGAACATGGACCAACTGGAATACAGATGTGACTTAGAAAGATGTCCAGTGATAATCCCCTCCTTAGATGCAGCAGTCTGGTGACTCTGAGAGTCTTAGCGAAATTATTCTCAGCACTCACTGAAAGATTACTGCTATTAACTTTTTATTTTTCATTAACATAGAAAGTACTCTTACGTCGGCTCCTCTGTTTCTTATTTTGAGCATTCTGCTCTGTCTTCTCAGACCCCCAGTTAGTCGTGGCAAATGGCCGCTTGAGTCAGGTTCTGGTTCTTTTTCTTTTTTTTCTGTTGGACGTTTTTCAAAATGGTTGCCATGATTGTAATAGAGAATATGTTTGCACTGAAATTGGCAGTAGTTATTGCCAGTGGTGAGCTCAAATGTTATGTTCACTAACCACCAATTTACTGAACAAGAACCTTAGCTCCTCTTACACTAAACCGCTAAACACATAAAAATAGCGCAAGCTAATGCTAAACTGCTAAACACGAAAAAATTTGCAGAAACTGAGAATACATTTCCAGACATAAAAACTTTAGCTCTGCCAACGCTGAACTATTAGACACAAAAAAATAGCAGGAACTAATGCTAAATAAATGCATTTTTGCAGAAACTAAAACCGCAAAACACAAAACAAATTAGCAGAACATAACGCTAAACTACTAAACTCATAACAAAATGAGCAGAAGCTAAGGCTAACCATCACGACATACGAATAGGACGAGTCAAAAACATATAATGGAGCATAAATTTTCCCCCAAGTTTTTCCCCCCCAAGTCATGAAAATGTGTACCATTCTAGGGCAATAAAAGGCTAAAAAATACCATCTTAACATTAAAGTGGCTAATGTGAAATATGAAAAACATACGGCGTGAGGGTTGAGAAGGTAATTTTGTTTTTGCTTGATTATTAAAGATTAGATAGAAAACCTTTTATGTGAATAGTGAACTGAAGTGACTGCAGTGTTTGATAACTATCAGTTGGAATATGCATGGTTGGACTGAAATTACTTTTTGTATAAAGTGTCTTGAAATGTTGTGAATTGGCGCCATATAACTTACAGTAACTGAACTGAAAATAAATCATTTAAACGCCGCTGACACATTCTCATAAACAAGTCGTGTGGTGGTCGACTTCTGCATGTCCAGCTTTACCATATCTATGAGGAGCTCGCCTCGCCTACCTTCAAATTGATTTGGTCTCAAAGAGGCACTTTCAAAAGAAAACAGACAAAATGTTTTGAGCCATCCAAAGGACGTGCATGCAGTTCCACCGAGGCATGAAAAACTCTTGGACAGTTCAGCATCTCATGGGAACGTAGAAAAGCCTTAATGCTCCAGACATCCTGACAATTCACTTCAGGACAGAGGTATTTACGATCAAGGAGACCGTTGGCTATTTATGGATTGAACATGTCCTGAAAAGAGTCACATAAATAATAAAGGACTAAATTGACTGTCGAGGCCGAGCGTGCGTGTGGCCGTGTGCAGTTCTGATGAGGGAACAAAAAGCTCACTTGTTCAGGTGGTGAACCTGTCATGAACCTGAAGGAAGGAAAGAAAGAAAGGAAGGAAGAAAGAAAGAAAGAAAGAAAGAAAGAAACAGGGAAGAGGGTAGGAAAGGCTGGTACAGCTCACGTGAAGTCAGGCCCAAAATTATTCATACCCCTGGCAGGTTTAGGTTGAAAGTAAACTTTTAAATTCAACACGTTTCTTCTTAATGTAAGTTGTATTAACATGTTGCTGTGGTCCTGCCAGAGTCTCGACTTGGATCTAATAGAGAATCAGTGGAAAGAGCAAAAAAATAGGGCGATGGCAAATAGGACTTCCAACCTTAAAGAGGCAGTATTATGTATACATGTATCATTTTATAGCACAATCAAGTAATTATGTTACCTTCAGTTGTTATAAAAATATGTCATATATTGTATATATCAGCAATGTCTTAAAAGAAATTTGACTTTGCAATTTGATATCTTGAAATTGAGCCTCTGTCTCTTTAAGAAGTTGCTAATCTTTCCAACACGTTCAGAACGTTCTCACACTAATACGCCATCATTAATAACATTCTTTAGAGCGTTGCACAGAGAAAGTGTTCATATGATAAGCTCAGCAGATACACACTTCCACTAGGTGGTTGCTAATTGCTGCAATTAGCAACCATCTAGTGGTTGCTAATTGCAACCAATAGGTGGTTGCAATTAGTCTGCTGTTGACTAGCGGCAACAGCAGACTAGTGGCTGCCGTTGCCGCTAGTCTGGAGGAGCTGAGTGAGTAGTGCTGCTCTGTGAGGTGGAAGCTCAGCTTGAGACTGAAGCTCCAAGCAGAAGCTTTGTGGAAATAGGCGGCGCTTTGCGATTTATAATCTCCCATGGCAACCCCAGAACAGTTGCCATGGAAGATTACAGGATTTCTCAAACATGCAAGAGAGAATCAAAGCAACAATCCAGGTCTGTTTTTGATGAGCGAATAACATTAAAAAAATTAAGTTATTAACACAACTATTTAAAAAAGGCTAAATTAATTTTGGAATGTCTTTGATAAAATCTAATACAATCCAGTAATCATTTTACATTGTTTTTACCTGTTGAGAGATTTCCTTCCCTTAAAAAAAAAAAAAAGCTTCTTAGTTGATTAAAATCAACATCTGCTGGGGGTATGAACAATTTTGAGTTTAAATGTGTTTTTTATTACACTTTTAATCACTAGAATTACTTTTACTTCACAAGAATAGACAGAAATTCACATCAGATAACTAGCTCATCGTGCAGAGCGTGAACAAATGTCTCCACTGCTTCTAAGAATCTACAAGACAGATTTTAAGTTTTATGTAGTTCTACTTTTGGCATTAAAATCCCTCTCTGTCAGGCACCTGAGTAATGTAGTAACTTAGAGAAGAATTTATTTACCCTAAAAAGAAAAAAAAAACAGATTGCAGATTTTTGCTACGTTTAAATACTGCTTTAATAATTAGACACTCACATCTCAACCTGAAGGAAACGCATGTTGCTCAACTCTCTGACAGCAGATTAAGGAAGAGTAAGACTGCACTGGGAGAGCAGGTGGTAGTCATGAATGAGCAGCTTTAATGAAAATCATTCAGAACAGCAGTTCCAGCTCAGTCTGTATGAAGGAGACGGCAGCAAAACTCCCATTCATATGATAATTTACCTCCTCAGCGACAAACAACTTGAACGAAGACTGAAACTGAATCTTCTTAATTTAGCAGTATGATGAAATCGCAGACAATCCTCCAAAGCGATGGTTTGCGCTCCTCTGCGCCAAGTGCTGTGTCTTTGTAACCAAGGCAACCAACAACAGGTATGGTAATCGGTCAGATTAGCCGGTGAATGTGGAGCGCTTTCACGGTGAAAGGCACATTACCAGCTGGATGTGTTGCTTCCTTTTTGAGGCCGTCTGTGCGTCTCCTGGAGGTTTCATTTGACAATCAGATCAACAGTCGCTGCAGAATGCAGAGCTGTGAGGCTGAAGGCCCGGTTCTGGCTGCAGAGGAGCGCACCACCGACCTCAGTGGAGGTGGATGCCTCCATTAGCGGAGAGGATTCGCACCCCAGTCGTTCGTCTCACTTCCTCCCACCGCAGTGACCTCCCATCACATGTCCTGAGTCACCTGGCGCCCCGCCACCGCTCCACGTTGGGAGTCTCTCTCTTCGCTCTTCCCATCGTTGGACATTGAGAGCCGATTAGCCTAGACAAAGTAAGGAAAGGAAGGGAAGTATATTTAGGTTCAGACTACTACTATCGATCTGAAGAAGCCGTTCAGAGTCAGGGAGCTTTTTTTTCTCATTCGCGTGGGAAGAAAAGAAGCACCAGTCCGACTTTTGTGGTGGAGAGGAAGCTTTTGGAAAGCAGTGGAACTGCTTTCTAGTGGTGTTAGTGTGTACGAGACAGGCTAAGCGTTCATCACAGAGCCAAACATTACAGGGTTTTACTGCTATTTAAGACTAGCATGCTAAACATGTAGCAGCAGCACAGACGGCTAATGTCAGCGTCCACAATCCACATTTCTAATCAAGTTCCATGAATGATCAGGAGCTCCTGAAACACTGCAGAGCTGGATAGGAATAATCATTTTCTATTAGGCGTTTAATACCATTTATCTAGTTGTTTGTTTTTTTTATTCTTGTTTTGTGTTTTTCATTTGTGATGTACTTCCTACTGTAAAGCGCCTTGGTCATCCATGTTGGAAGTTGTAAATGCTCCATAAATAACTAATCAATCAATCACTCTGCTGGTTAAATAATCTAAATTCCAGATCAAAAACAATAAATATTGTTGTGCAGCTCATATATCTATTTACACAATAATTTAGCAGTAGGATAGGTTTTTGATGCTTACGGTGCTGTCAATCATGCTCATGTGTGCACAGCTATCCTCTCCTCCCCTCAGCACCTAGTTATTTAGCCACTGATGAGGGTGGATAAACAGTTTTCCTGTAATGTGAGTTGTTTCTCCACCATTAGCACATTTAGCAGCGCATTCCCGATGTTGATTGACAGCGGTAAGATCCTCCTCTTGACTCTAATTGGTTATTTTTGGTCGGGAGCTGTGCATTTCTTCAGATTGCATTAGTAGCAGCAATAGGAGGTAGCAGGAGCTCGATCTTTTCACAGATTATCTGTCTCGTATTATACTGTCACATAGTGACAGTTTTAACAAATGTGTAAAACGCATATTTAAAAAAAAAAGAAAAGCTATATACTGCAGCTTTAACTTGAATAATTTTTGACTCCCACTTCTAATAAATCTACATTTTTGCCATACCTGAGACAGGCGGGTTCAAAAATAGCAAACGTGCTGACGGTGGTGTTTGGTTTAGCTAATATTATAGTGCTTCCTCTTTTCTTAGAAATCCAGACGGAAGCTGCTGAAGACGCGTTTGTGTGTGATTTACACTTCCTTCTGAAACTTTGCTGAGTGGATACAAAGCATTCGCGAGACAAATGTGTTTTTATTGCTGTCAGTTTTTCTCTGCTGCTCTTTTCTACTTTCAGAGTTATGAGATGGAAAAAGAGAACAAAAAAAGGGGGAAAGTTTAGAAAACTTCATTGCAGAGATGTGTTAGATAACACCCTCTTTGCAACACGCTGAATAAAACAGTAAGCTGAGCTGGAGTGCTGTGCTGGACCTACAAGAGCTGGAACCTTTTACCTATTCGAAGGACAAAAGCGATCACACTGTGGGTGTGAAACATGCATGAGTGCCTGGAACAATTTCAGCATTGGCTGGAATGTAAACTAGATTTTGTGTGTACGTAGAAGTGTTGCTGGTATGGGAATGAAGTTTCGCTTGGTGCCGTTGATGAGCAGGTGGGCTTAGCCGTTGGGCAGACGGTGCTGTGACTCCCTCTGGACCGTCGAGGCAAAACGCCGGACTGCTCAGCGTTCCTCGCCGTGTCAGTGTTTACAGTAGACCAGAAATCTGCTGCAGAGTCATTCTGTTTTCAGCAGCAGCTACGTTTCCATCAGACATGTGCACAAAACTTTATCCATGTTCTGCTAATGTCGAAAAAAAAAAAAACCTAATTGCAGTATTTTCATTAAATAAGAAACGCAATTAGAGCCACACGTGAATCAGGTAATAAGTCAGTAAATAACACACCGCGCCACAGTCCTCCAACCACTTCTTCTGCTTCCACCAGTGGTAACATCTGGTTGTTGATCACGTGACTTGTGTGATGCCAAAAAAGTCTTTCCATTGCGGTTTTGGGAAATACACTAATTTTGATACGGCTGAAAAACCGCCTCATCCCAGCACAAAAATGTCTTATCAAAAACATGAGTTTTTAAAAAAAATTATGTGTTTCCATTAAGCAAATCCATTTTCATAAATTAAACTTGTGCAATTTAAGATTAATGGAAATGCAGCTATAGAGGCAGATTTGTTTTTAGGAGTGAGTTCATCTATGTACACAATAAAAATCAGCATTTTTTTTTCCTCAACAAATACTTGGGTCACGATTTTTTTTTATATATAAATTTATTAAAAGGATTGTACGTATGAAACTATGTATGTTTGAGTTTCTCTCAGATCAGCTTTATCCTTTAAAATTAGTAAATGATATTTTGAACAGAAGAGTTAAAAGAGCATCTTTGAGAGAGCGATGCATCAAAAATTGGCATTTCAAAAATGTTCAAAAAGGTGTGTTTAGGTGGTTTAATTTTTTTGTTTTGTCTCAGTAAACAGCGTCATTCCCCTGATTCTTTAATATTTTTAGAATATTACAAACATAAACTGTCATGTATGTTGTATGAAATTGTATTCAGTGTACCAGATAATTGTGAAGTGAATGGACAATTATATGTGCTTTTCAAAAACGTGGTGTCAGTATTTTGTAGAATCACATTTTGCGGGTCATCTCCATCAACTTTGTGCTTTAAGGGAGACAAAAGATGAAGAAAATGAAGAGGCAGAGATTGTTTTCAAAGGCTTAAAAATAGCAAACATTTTAGCACATCTGTGATGTATTTTTATCTTTAAATTTAAAACATCTGTTCACAGTATACGTCAAACCACAGGATGCATACTTTCCCCTCTCACTGCATTATTTTGTTGTGGTTAATTACACTTATCACATTTCAAACAACACCAGCTACTATTTAGTTTTTTTAAATATATAGTTACTATTCAGTACAGCAGTTTATATTCTGCCTTCACACATTATTTTCACAGTTTGTCAGTTTCTGGTGTTTGGGATAAATTAGACGTTCTCATCAGAGCCATTTTTTTTTGGCTATAAACAAAAAAAAAAAAAAAGAAGTTTCATAGATTTTGGTAGAATGTGAAATATTTTTACAAAATATTCTGCCTTGCCGTGCAAACAGTTATCACAGATGGTTCAGGAAATCTTTAAAGCTTGATTAATTATTTTCCCAAAGCCAGAAAGACTTTCTCAAATCTGAAAGCAAATCAATGACATTTGCCTGAAAAGCACGGTCGACGATAGAGAAATGCTCAAAGTGTTCATGATAGTGTTCAGTACGTAGAGGGAAAAAGTGAGGGATGGTGGTAGGGAGGTGGTTAAGTGTTTCAAACTTGGAGCGGCTTCACTTCGTAATTATAGGGTGAGCATTCCCAGCTGGAGGAATGTGCACTCAAATCCGAAGTGATAGACAGCTGCATTCAGCTGAATTTGGTTGTAATTTGCATCGTCCGTCTTCATAATCCTGACGTTTATTTTTTTTGATGCAAATCAGTTTTTGCCTCCTTCATGTTTGGAAGGATGGATGATGAGCATGAGTGAGAGATGTAACTGGATCATCGTTATTAACTACAACAAATCAGAGTAGTGACTGCAAACACAAAGAGTGTAATGGAGTCGATGTATTTGTCAGAACTGTTCCAGGATGTTGGAGGATCAGAGGAACCCGTAAGAGAAAATGTACAAGTTTTTATTACTTCGTCTTGCTGTGTAATTCTATTTTATAGCACAATCAGTAGCTATGTTACCTTAAGTTGTTATAAAAAGGCTTTATATATCATGACTTAAAAAACTTTGACTTTGTATCACAACGCCTTGTAATTGGGCCTCTGTTTCTTTTAGAAGCTTCTGTTTTTTCTGAAGCTCCGCCTTCAGGAAGTCATCACAGCATGGCTCCTCTGTTAACCTTTTAACTAAGTTTTTACCATTAAATTATTTCTCAAACATCCTTTAATGTTCGAGAAATCCTTTAATTAAGGCAACAGTCCAGGTATGTTTTGGATGAGGGAATAATGTAAAGCTCCTAAATGTAATTTTGCATAATGCTGCCCCTTCAAGCATTTAGGATAAAGTTGACATCGTCAAACAATGCTGCTGTTAAAAGAGGCTTTTTGCAGTGCATAGGATTAAAGCACCTGACACCTAATCTCTTCATTCCCTTTGTTTGAAAAACAAAACAAAAAAACAGAAAATTGTTTTAGGTCTGTCTGTGAAGATAAGATAAATTAGTGAGTTATGTGTTTGCTGTGAATGCACTCACAGGTAGGTGTGGGCATTGTGTGGGCATTCAACCAGGGCAATGCTGGGTGTTTGGTTATTGTCGAAAATTGAGTTATCCACTCATCTTTGCCTTTGATTTTACAGAATGTGTCCAAATACTAAGAAAAAACATACCCTTTAATTCTAGACTTAAACTTTTATAGAAGTAGCTCGTCTATTTTTTAAAAGGGTTTGTTGACTCTAGTGGCCATTATTTGAAGGTAGTCCAACAGGAAAGAGGGTAATGAGGGAGGGGGAAAACATGCAGCAAATGTTGCCAGGCCGGGAATCGAACCTGCGACCACCGCCAAGAGGTCTTAAGGCTTCAATACTTGGGTTATGATTTGCCCCTGCGCCACCACAGCACCCCTAGTCTGTTTTTATTTTAATGTTTAAAGTTAATTGTTAATGCAAGGGGGTTATTTACATTTCATAATAATAGACAAGACAGCAAGCTACAGCTTAAAACTGAGTTACATTCAAAATACATTCTAACCATATTTAATACACAGTGTACAGCATACTTGTAGCACAGCTACAGAATTTATGCAATTGCAACTCAAATAACAGTGCAACGACCCAATAATAATAATAATAATAATAATACTTCCCATCCTGCACTTTAACACTCACTCATGTCATGATGCTGGATGCTTGAAACAGAAAGAGAGTGATGGCATTGCTAACTAATTGTCCTAATAATTCCCCACCTGGGGTCACTCAAAGAGCCCTTTGCATACGGTGAGTTTTTTGGACAGTAAAACAATTAAACAAGACAGTGAAGAGTAGAAAAAGTAATGTCACCAGTTATGATGAGGCTGAACACAGTGAAGTCCACAGCACTGATCCCAGTACACATGCACTGTTCAGAACAAGAGCACATCAAAAGAAGCACGTCTTTCAAAGACATGAAAGGTAGGACTTGATTTTCCACAAAATACTGTTTTTGTTCTCACAATTAGCCAACAATTTACCAAATCAACACGTTTCTCAAAACTCCATCATCGTTAGACAGTAGCTTTAGACAAATCATCATATTTTATGTTATGCTGCATATTGTTCATGACATATTTTGAAACATTTTTCAAAAAATGTTGGTTTTGAGAAGCTCTGCTTCAATCTCCAGCAACTGCTGGGTGTATCAGCTCCTCTCTCTCTCTCTCTCTCTTTCTTTCTTTCTCTCTCTCACTCAAAAGCCCCTTTTCAAGCTGTGAACTTCCTATTTTCAGTTCAGTGAAACTGATGATATAAGGGAGGAATAAAAGGAGCATCTTCTCCCAGATGGAGAATAGAGCTGTTCAAACTGAATGAGAGGAGCAAGTGGAAGATGGAGTCAGCGCGCACTGCTACGCCGAGTAGAAGCTAATGAGAGCATGAGATACAAACTTTCACTGGAGAAGGGGAAACGTGTAACTCGGTGCGACAGAATAAAAGAGATGGGGCAGAAAAATACCTTGTTTTTGTGTTAATGTTAAAGAAAAAATGGTTGTCCTTTTGCTCGCTACATTTTAAAATCAACCTGTTGTCACTTTGTATGGATTATTTTATCTGTATTATTTATCTTGACTGTAACGAGCACAGGGCACGGCACAATAAATGCACACGTAGTTCCACCCTACTCTGCTCCTATCAATCACATATCCAAAATGGTTTGTACTTGACTAGCCCATGGTTACAACAAGCGACAAAATGGAGCTGGAAGATGCTAAACAAAAGCTAACATCAGGAGAATTTATACTGCTTACTCAAATTTTGGTCTTAACACAGAAGCAGTAATAGCTTAATTAAATTTGGGTTGGGCTTACTTCTGGCTCGGGCCTCTAATGCTAATTAGAAGTTTGGTTTGGGCGCGGGCCGGGTTGGATCTAGGCCTCATCTGTTTCGAGAGGCCATTTTGTCCAACATTAGTGTCTGACCTTATATATGCTCTTCTATAGGAATGTCAACAGTTGCCATCGACAACAGAAGAGTTGATTGCAAAGGCTGGGCCATCAGCGTCATATAGTTACGCAATTTGATATTTTGAAAATAAATTTGCTTAATGGAAACGCGGCAATTTCAAACTCTTGTTTTTCGATAAAACATTTTGACGTTAAGATGAGGTGGTTCTTTTGGGTGATAAGGTTTATTTTTGTAAAACTGCAATGGAAACACTTTTTTCACACCACACGAGTCACATGATCAACAACTGGATGTTGCCACTGGCACAAACCGCAAAGAAGAAGATGAAGGATGATGGCGCATAATTCTTTTTTTTTTTGACTTATCATGTGAGAAAACTTTTTTGTGTGTCATTTTAATTGCATTTCTTATTTAATGAAAACACCGCAATTGTAAAATTGTGTTTTTTCGACAATAGCAGGATATTGTTTTGCCAGATGATGTTTTCTTTTCCAGTCTGCTGTCTTCCTTCATCCTCACGATGTTGTTGCAGCAAACCTCAGATGTTTCACACACCTGACTGTGAAACGTGAACAAAAAAAAAACTCTGAAGTTTGAGGTCGTAACGTGATCAAAGGTAAAAAAAAAAAAAAAAGTTAGAAAGGTTTAAATACTTTTGCAAAGCACTGAAACAAAGCAGTGCTTTAAAAGTCAATAAATATAGCATTTAAGACATCCTTGAAGCCAAACATAATGCTCCTTTCTGCCTTATTATCTCATCTCTCAAACAAGGTTATGAAGTTAATCATTTCCATTTACAGGGCAGCAAAAGATGACTTGATAAAGACGTGTTTTTGTTTGGGTTTTTGTTGTTGTAAATTTAAATGCTTCACTTTATTATGCAGAGTGCAAAAGTTTACGAACAAAGTTTTACTTAGTGGTTTAATGAAAAAAAGGAAACATTTTCTGCACAGCAGCAAGTCGAATTTAGTAAGTAATACAGCTGGATGCTGGAGATGCTCTTCCCAGAAGGGAGTCAGATCACATTTAACAGGTGAATTCGATTAGCTGTCGCTGCAGGTGACGACTAGATGGAGCCTGATAACGAATAAAAATACAGGATAGAAAAGAACGTTCAGATCCTAGTCTGATTTAGTGTACTGCATGATAAAAAATAATAAAAAATGAATCCTATATGAAATAAACCAATCTGATCAGATCAGAATATGTCATTAACTATCTCCTTTTAGCTTCATTTCACTAGCCAAACCCAGACCTGATTTCAGAGCATCAGAATGGAGAAATTATATAAATAGAATCTGTCTGATGACACAAAGCCGGCTGTGAGGTCTCAAACAGAAACAAATCTTGTTCAATCTTAAGAAATTCAAAAACAAAGAAACAAAAACAAAGTCACTGAAACCTATCGAGCTAGACATGTTTAGAAAAAAAAAAAAACATTTCTAAAGCATTTGGGCTCCAGAGAGGGAAAAATGGCCACCAGGACGGAGTTGGTGTCTTTACGTGTTGCCAGGTGTACAATAAACGATCAATAATCCCAAAAAAAGGCCACATATACAATAATTTAACCATTCTGTAAATGTGTGGTTGTAATCGGTTGTAATCAGCCTGTCTCTACTGTCTGTCAGAGTTTTTTTTTTTTTTTCTGAAGCCATCTGTTTTCGGAAAAGAAATGAAGAACACCTTAGCCTAAAGCAACTGTGGGGCTGCTGATTAATCCACTCCATACTGCCGCCACAAAACTCTGAGTGCCTGTTAGACGATATTCAACACTCGACTGACTGTAGTGCATCAATGGACTTGTTTTGGTCATGATACAATAATTTTTTACTGTGAAGTAAAACTAATAGGTGAAACACAGATGAACACTGCCAGTTTGTTGAAGGAGCAGACGATCAAGCATAACTGACAACAGAGATCATGATTAAAAAGGGATTTTACTCTCATTTCTCACTGTGCTGAGTTTCATTCAGAGATAATGGGATACTGTACAACGCCTGATGTGAGGCAGAACTGTCCTGAAATTGGGCCGCTGTGTGTTTGTAACAGAAGATCCAGCGCTCGACTGTCGCCTTCTGCTGCAGTCCGTCTCCTAACACTCACACAGCTTCAGCTCTTCCCGCGGTGACCGACGCACCAAAACCCTCACTTCAAATACCATCCACTCAAAGTCTGCTCTTGTTATTTTCATAGATAGCATTTCTCGAGTTCACTGCCCATAATTTGTTTCTCTTTTGCTCTATCAATTCCACCGTCAGCAGTCCGGAGGGACTTTCAATTAGCGCCAGTCCGACATTAAAGCGGCGCCCGTTTTATTTATCCCCGCCTTTGGATGATCATTTTTCATGTAATGTCGATTTTATGCGCAGCAATTAAAATTTCTGTCCACTGAAGCAGCGTACAGGAGCAGGGAGCTAATGAGATTGGCTCGTGCTCTGCAGACGAGCGCTGGCTTCTTCGTGTGTAAGTCATTTCCCGAGAAAATAACAATAAAAAAGAAGAAAGAAAGAAAGAAGGAGAGAAAGAAGGAAAGGAAGAAAAGTGAGGGAGTGTGTAAAAATGTTGATTAAAGCAGGATAAGATGATTAGCAGCTTGAGTCAAGATCTCATTTACTAAGAAACGTCAATCCCAATATGCTTGGAAATGGAACAGAGATCATATAAAATTTTATTTACTCCATAGAGTGAATAATAATCTGAAGACCCAGTACTGTCAGACTGCAGGGTGTTACTTGAAACTTTGGATTAGCTCAAAACTGTTAGCGGTTTTAAGCTAAAACATGAAACTTAAAAATGTTCATTTCTATCAAAATTAACTGCATGCAAGATAAACATGACAATATGCAAACCCATTCAACAAATTAGAATATTATTGAAAAGTGAATTTACTTCAAAAATTTTACCAAGTCAAGTTTATTTTTATAGCACAGTTCAGCGAGAAGGCAGTCCAAAGTTCTAATAAAAACATCAATTAGTGACCAGGTATGGAACAAGCAGTGAATGTCATCACAACATTGCAAATTGTCAAACAAATATACATCAAATATGTTGATTAGCAGCTCAACTAGCAGCGACAACTGGATAAGTCCCTCCGGTTTTTCACAGATCTGCAAAATTCACACAAAATTCCCAATAAATCAGCAAATCCGCACATTTTTTCTTATTGTATTGAAATATTTTCTCAAAACTGGTCAAAAATATCAGGTTTTATTGACTGCTGCCTCATCCTCACTTGATGTCAAGTTATAATCCGTGATCGATACTTTGAAGAATAAAAAGTCACATTTAACATCACACATTAACGCAAATATTATAAAAAAAAAAATCCTTACAAGTATTTCTAAATTAGCGCCACAAAATCTGTGATTTTGATTACAAATAGCCCCCACAAAAACAATTGCAAAATCCTGGAGGGACAACTATTTATTAATATTTTAACAGTTTAATGGGCTTTATCAATGCATTCTGCCACAACCGTCTCTTTAAGAAGGTTCAGATTTTTGATTCGGCCCAAAATGAAGCTGAGTTTGACTCGCCTGCCTCAGAGCCTCCATCTATAACTAATATGTAACGTGATTCTGCTGGACCAAGCGTGGGAGTCTCCGTCTTATTACTGCGATGCATTCAGTGAACAAATCACTCAGGTTGACCTTTGTGTTTAATGCAAAAGTCTGTTTTCGGCAGCCTGTGTTTACAATCCGTAAAATCTGTATAATCTGAGAAACATGGAGGAATCCTTCTCCCTGCTCGTCCCTGTGATTGGATCAGTGAGTGCTTAGTCGCTCACTCTAAAGTTGCTCTGAGTTTCCTGCCGTCTCTCCTGCTGCGATCTGACCTCCGCCTCACATTAATCGGATCAGCCCGATCCGCAGTCGCACATTCAGACAATACTGTTATCATCCGGTTATTTTTTTGTTTGTTTATTTGTTGTTGTTTTTTTTTTTTTCTTCATTCGCCGCGCTCGCAGCGCTTTCTTGCATCACACCGGAACAACCTAAAGGTACACTGCTTCTGACAGCGGAGACGTTTCTCAGGCTAAAATTAGAAATAGTGGGTGCATTGTTTGCAAACAGGGGAGGACAGAAAATGCTCCGACTACAGCAGATATAGTAGGGAATAAATAAAGGGGGCTCATATTTACCACACCGTTCAGCCTGGGGATGAATTGTCAGCAGATGTTTTATTAAAAAAAAAATAATAATAATACACCGGCTGCTGGAAGCTGATGTGTCTGTTGAGTGTGAACAGAAGGACCCCTGGGTATCTGCTGGAGGTGAACAAGTGGTCATTCAGTCGTAGATGGACGGTACATCAATAATCATTAATAATCGCCGGATGTTTTCGCTGCTGACTAACATTGTTAGCTGATGAGTCAGTTTGATTATTTTTGAGTTATTTTCAAGGCACTGGTGGCGTTTACTGGAATATTAGAAATCAGCATGTTACTTTGAAAAAAAATCTTACATTCACTTTTAATTTAATTTAAATTTAATTCTTGAGACTGTTTAGAAATCACGTATTGATTACGCAAATGCATTTCAGTGAAGAAATCAAAACATAAACAAACAATGAAACTAACACTTTCATGCATGCTTTCACAGAGAAAGTATTAAAGTAGTGGGTTTAAAGTTTATAATTCTACAAGTATTTTTCTCTGACATTTAAATGAAGTTCATTTTGATTATAATGTCTGATGGAACATGAACTTCCACGTGAGAGCTACCTTTGGTTCGCCAACGTACGGAAGAAGATTAGGGCCACGGAAACAAACAACAAAGAATTTTTAAATTTGACTTTAGTATCAGAATTTTATCCTTTTTCTCTGATTTGTAAATTTTTTCTCACAATTCTGACTCTAAGCTTAATGCTGAGATCAAAAGAGCACTCCACCCCTGGGTTCCTCCACACAGCTCCTCAAGACTAGTGGCAGCAGCAGTTAGCAAACGCCTGGTGAAGCTAAGACTCTGCTGGGCTTATCATGCAAACTACAACACTACTAAGAACGGTTGATGCTATTCTTTTTTGTTTTAAAAATAGGTTTTGCTGGCTCTAGTGGTCTTTATTTGGAAGTAGTTCGACAGTAATAAGAGAGGGGGAAGACATGCAACAAATGTCACCAGGCCAGGAATCAAACCTGCGACTCGCACCCTGAGGACAGAGGCCTCAATACATGGGTTGTGCTTTGCCCCTGTGCCACCACAGCACCCCTGGTTGATGCTGTTCTTAGGAACTTCTTGTCAATGCAGCAACAAGCCCTGTTGTGATGACTTGCTGAAGAGGGAGTGTCAGAAGTAGTAGGAGGTTCTTAAAGAGACAGAAGCCCAATTTCAAGGCGTCAGACATGGCTATGAAGCAAAGTCAAATTCCTTTTAAGTTATTTTTATATTTACAGCATTTTTATAACAGCTGACAGTAACATAGTTACTTGACGGTGGTATAAATTGTCTAAATATGCCTGTAAAATTCATAACACTGCCCCTTTAAATTAGTGGACCAGAGTTGTTGGTTTTTTTTTATTCTGGGTTCTAAACACTTCTTTGACTCTAAACTTGAAGGCAACTATAAGACAGGTCACAGATGTTGCCTAATGTGATGGACAGGCATTAAAAAAAAAAGTCTCTTGACTGATCCGAGGGCTCTCCCCTCGGATCACGATCTTTGAACCTCTGTGCTCAGAGAGGAGAACAGAGATGCTTACAGCAGTTTGTTAGCGTTGCTTTGCCAACTGCAGCAGCTCCTAAAAACAAGCGGAATAGAAAGTACTTCAGATTGAGATTAAGCCACGTCTGCTGCATCTCGGTTGCATAATGGTGCTATGTGTGAGAGGACGTGCTGTGAGCAGCATGCCGCTCCTGCTCCACTGATTTCACAGCAGCAGCTTGGTTGAGCATTGTGCATTTGCTTCTTTTCCAACAGGAATGTTACTGAAGAGCTGAGGTTTGATTTTACTGTGACAAAAATACTACAGATGACAGATGTTTTGAGGTTTTTATTCAAACCTATATTTGATTTTCCTTCCACTTCACTGTTGTGCTGTACTTGGTATTGGTTTATCTTGAAATCCTGACAATACATTTTTGATGTTTGACTGATTATTGATTTATATGGCTTTTAATAGCAACTAACTAGGTGACCGCATCACAAGAAAAGGCAGCAATGGAATCCAACAGTAGAAATGAGGAAAAAAAATTGAGTTAAATTTAAAAAATAAGTCTTGAGATACACTTTAAAGGCAGTATTATTAAAAATTGACTTTTTTGAGCTTTACATCACGTGTTAATGTTATTCCCTCATCAAACCAAAATACCTAGAGTTGATTCTTTCATGCATTTTTGAGAAATCCTTCCATCTCCATGGCAACCATTCAGGTGTGCAAAACGCCTGGGTGGAGCTTGCTCCACCTTTCTTCTCTAATAAACACTCAGCACTGGATCGTTTCTGGTTGAATTCCCCAAAGCTGATCAGCAGTGTGATAGGCTGGTGGCTGCTAAAGAAAATCATTTTTTGCTTAAATCTTTTTTTTTTTTTTTACTTTCTGGAATGTGATACACTACATTAAATAAAAATATCCACACTGAAGACCTAAGATGCCCTGTGGCAATGCAAGAACAGCTTACTATTACTATTCAAGTGCTTGTGGCAGAGTCAGCTTATCTGCTGGTTTGAGTCGCTTTAATAATTGATGTGACCCAACCGCATATTCACTGTATCTGCATGACTAGCAGGCGCTGCATGCAAAATGCAGCACCTCTTTAGGTAAGGGGTGAACTGAGAGGGTGTTTGTCACAAAACTATTTTCAAACCACCAACGATAACACCGAGTTACAAAAAAAATATTTTTTGGAAGTTGTCTATATTTTTTAAACTGAATTAGGATTATTTTGCACAGCTGAATCCTAAAGTGACATCCATTTTTCTCAATCGGGTCAGATTTTTATTCTAATTTGATTTAGAGAAATCTGATCTTCTAACTAAATTTATTACATTTTTGTGACACCATCAGTTCATTTCCGTTAATATTTCTCATCCAAAAAAGGTTTTAGGAGAAAAAAGTAGTTTTCTAACAGAGTGTATTAATGAAATGTTAAAAACTTTGATTTCTATAAATTGAATAATAAACACTGATAAGGGTAATTACATGTGAATTGAACATTACGTCTTCATTGTGTAAAATTCTCCGTCTCTTTTCTGTCCTAATGGAGTCTCTCCTCCTGCTTGTCAGTCACTGATCCTCAGGAAATCGATCCAGACATGAGAACAAGTCCTGCATTTTCAGTGTGCACTATAAGCCTGGCGGGCCACCAAGCTTTACTTGTGCCTCCACCAGGCTAAGCATTGCTTATTTATTTAAGTTTATTTTAAATGTTTGCATTTTTTAAGACTTTATAGTTGGTGTTCAGGTATTAATCTTCCAATCTTTCAATAACACAAAATTATCAAGTGATACGTTCAAATTTCCTGTCAACTTTAAACATTTTTTAACTCAAAAACATGGCAGGCCGCTGGATGAATGACTGCCCCAGCAGCCAACCACCAGGCTTAGCAGGTTTTCTGGGGGAAACGTTGCATTTTGATGCTCATGTTGCATCTACAGATCAGAAAGTTAATCTGATTGGGCAAAACCAATTCAGCACATCAAAATTGCCCTAAGAAAGTTGAAAAACCCCAGATCATTGTTTGGGACGTTGACCAGTTCAGTCTAGATGATGGCTGTAGAACTTTGACCAAAGTGATTATCATGAGGTGATCATTTGGTAGAGTCGCCTCTTGCTGCAAGAAACTGATCTGAAATCTGCACTGAATGTGTTCAGTCAGCAGCCACTGCAGTATTTTCTAATAAGAATAATGCTGCAGTGTAAGTCAGACGGAGAGTGCAGCTCGGAATGAGTGATGACACAAATGGCACGACTGTTCCTTAAAGGTGCCTTAATGGTTTAATGTCCCTGGCTCAGAACAGAAGCCCATTCTTCAGCGCCGTCTGACAAAACGAGGGATGTATTACGACGTTCTTTGGAGATTTGTGTTTTGTGTGAGGCCCGTGGGACGGTTCACTGAACTGGGATTAGGTAAGAGCTGAGGAGAGGAGGCTGGTAATTATTAGTGCTCTGCCAAAGCCGCCGCGCTTCTGCTCCGAGCACGCCGCTAACCAGGTACCGCGGGACTCGGCAGTTTCTTCAACACAAGAAAGACGTGAATCAGGAGCCCAGCGAGACAAGCAGAGGGAAAGGAGACCGCCACACATGAATAATTAACTGGACTATGTATTCGCTCACTTTTTAAAAAATCTTTGCCACCATCTTTATTCCGATCCAACAATGAAGGCATCTTTCTGTGTCTTGTGCTGGTTGTGACTTAGCGTTCAGGTCCATATTCCTCCGCTGAGCCTCCAAAAGCTGAAACAGCAAAAAAAATAAATAAAATAAAATAAAAAAATTAAAAAAAAAATCTGATATGCTGCATTCAAACTTTAATCAGAGCTATAAGGACCCCTAGAGACTGGGAATGCAAACTTTTATGTCAGTGCTCCCATGAAGCTATTTCTTCTTGAAGTCAGAAGTAAAAAGAAATATAAATTCACATGAGGTACTATAATGAATGAAGTCTTTTGTGTAAGGGTACTGAAATAATGTGGCATGGACCTCATAATGTAAAATATGTAAAGATGTGTTAATTTGTCTCTTCTTCTGGTGCCCCATTTTGTCTTTACAGTTAATTAATACACAGCTTTCTGTCAAATCAAAGGAATCTATTCTCTTCATCTAAGCTAAAATGCAATGCTAAAGTATCCATGAACTTTTCGAAATTTTTATCTTGTTACAACGGCAAGAAACAAGGAACCATTTAAATAGGTAGCATGAGGCAGGCTAAAAGAAATCTCAAACAGGAATCATATCATGCCATGATCTACAGTAAACAAATATAAGAGGAGAAATATATGTTCCTACACATGTGTACATATGAAATCCCTTCATTTGGAAAGAGTTGCAGAATTCATTTCTAAAGCTTTTGAACTGCTGTGAACCACAGTAGGAACCGTTCATCTGACAATCCATTAACTTCTGCTTAATCTGGGATTGAGTTGCAGAGGCAGCAACGTAACTCGGGGAAACCCAAACTTTCTTCTCTCCAGCCACTTGGGCCATCTTCTCTGGGAGAATACCAAGGCAGAGCTATTAAATACCAAAAATACCAAGGCAGAGGTATTAAAGCAAAATTAATGTCAAAGATGCTTGTTTCCTAATAGTTGCAGAGGTTCTCCGAGTGGAGTTGAGGTCACATCTAATCTCAGGATGGCAGGATGATAAGTAGCGGGTCCGATGTGACGCTCTTGAAGGCTGCCATGAGGTCAGTTTAAAAGAATTATTACAACTTAGTCCCTGCAACGTGTCCTGGGTCTTCATCTGGGTCTACGAGACCACAGGGAGGATGTAGAGCTGGTTCAATGTTCAAAAACCACACTGTTCCTCCTGAATCCGACACTCGACTATCCAGTGGATGATCCTCCCAGAGTAGACTTTGCTTAGGAGGCTTTGGAGTGTGATCCCCTGTAGTTGGAAGACACATTGAGGTCCCACTTTTTAAACAAGGAGACCACTACCACCCCGGTCTGCCAGTCCAGGGGAACCACCCCCTATGTCCACGCAATGTTGTGGACGGGCATCAACCAACGCATCCTTACAGCGTTCAGAGCCTTAAGGACCTCCAAACGAATACCATACCATCCACTGTTGGGAACTACCAACAATCGGAACCATTACTCACAAAAGAAGGAAACAAGGAACAGTGGGGACCCATCACCAGGGGGCGCAGTCTATCAAAATTACTCCAATAGCAAATCAAAGACTCATCCAGGAGGTCACAACGAACCCAGGGAGGGTTGGGATAAAGCTATCATACTAAATGCCAAACATGCTGCTGTGGTAGATGAATGGTCTGGGGATAGTTTAGTGCTTCAGGACCTGGTTGATATGACATAATTGATAGAATCATAAATTCTGCTCTGCTGTATTAAATTCTGAAAGCAAATATCTGGCCATCAATTTATGACCAGAAGCTGAGGAACTCTGGGGTTTTGCAACAGATTAGGGTCTTGAAGTACACCAGCAGGTCCACCTCTGAATGATACACGAAGAAGCAAAGCTAAGGCTTTGGAGTTGGCTGGTAAAGTCTTCAATTAGAAACAATCCAGCCCAAAAGCCTTCCAGTTGTGGCTCAAAACAATTCTATCAAGAACAATGGACCAATATTCCTCCACAGAGATATAAAACACTCATTGTCAGCTGTTGCAGTCGTCGATGGGAGGAACAGCTGCCAAAGACGATTGGCAGAAACAACCATACTTTTCAAATATGGCCGAGTTGGTGAGAATAGACTTTTTTTTTCCTTTTATAAATGAACTCGTCATTCGTATTTATTGCCCCCGTTGCAATAAACACATCACCTTCTTGAACGGTTTCATTTGTAATAGCAGAGAGCCGATGAGAGCCATCCTTCTTCCACCATCCGCTGCGGAGATTTATGCCACTGTTGCCACGCTCGCGTGTGCTGACCTTATTTTCTTTTCAGCCGATGGCGAAAGCGCCGTCATGGCTCTCGTGGGAAATATCAGGAAATCAGAAGGTATTAAAGCCAAATTAATGTCAAAGATGCTTGTTTCCTAATAGCTGCAGAGGTTCTCTGAGTGGAGCTGAGGTCACATCTAATCTCAGGATGGCAGGATGATAAGTAGCGGGTCCGATGTGACGCTCTTGAAGGTTGCCATGAGGTCAGTTTAAAAGAATTATTAGCTTGCTTGTACAAACACTCATTTAGGACTTGAAACAATAAACTCCTGCTCGGTTTTAGAGATGAGTTCTAATACTGTAAGAGCCATATTACTACATCCATGATTCGATTTTTGCAGTAACCACTGAATTGTGTTTAAATGCAAGCAGAAGACTAAAGGGGAACATTAAAATCTAATTAGTTTAATGTTGTCTTCCTCAGATTGTTGAGCAAGATTCTGTTAAGGGAAGAAAATCAGTTGTTTGGTGAAGAGAAGGCAAGAATCTGTGAGTTATAGTAAATGCTCACTCAACACGTCTAACCTGTCTGGCATATGAATGAATTCAAAGTATTTTCTAACTAGAGAAACAGTGCGACATCTCACTCGCTGTTTTCATTAACCGTTGAATATTAGCAGAATATTGACCAAAATTTGCACATAGTTGTACTGGAAATGCAGCTACTATTGAGTCTGTCTTGTGTTTCTATACCTGAGGTAAAACATGCTATAATGTCACCGTCCTTTTAATTCAATAATTTTCTCACCAGCTTCTACCTCCAGGAGAAGGAGGCTGAATTTGGCACAACACCAATGATCTTCCTGATTGAAACACGTACTCGAGATGTTTCAGATTTTCAGAATAACTGTCTGATTATAAGGAAAGTTATATTTTAGTGGTTTAAGTGAACAACATTTTGTTGATTCTTAGGTAGCTAGTCGGACCTGTAACCTGCTATGTGTCTGTTTTGAGCGTGTGTTTCTCGTAGGAAGTGAACGTTTGCTTCCCACCTCCATTTTCTCCTTTAACAATCACTGGAATTTGTGTAAAAATAAAAATAAAAACTCGTCCAGTGCAAACATGACTGCAGTAAAAGTTTATAAAATAGCATTAGCTGTGACATGTTTGAGATGAATTTTAATTTGGTGCAAGTTTATTTGGATGTTGGACCTGCTGACACTTGCCTTTATTTACTGTGTAAAAATACATGAACATGATGGAGCTTTAAGCAGAAAAGAACCTCTATGGATTTTGGTCTGTATTGTAGAAGTCTTTCTTTTTTATCAGGGAATGCTCCGCATTCCCAGAAACTATATGTTTAAGGTTAAAGCTATCCAGGAAAAATAAAATAAAATCAATTTTCTGAGGTAATTTGGCTGAGTTTCACTCCTTTAAACACACTGATCAGTTAAGGATCAGAAAAGGATTCTTGCAGCAATAATGAAGTAAAAGCTAAAACAAACACCAAAAGGAAAGGTATAAAATGTACTGTTAATATACCCTTGCTGACAGGCAGACTGACAAATATGTATATATAAAAGGTTCATTGTGACTCCAGTAGCTTGCAGGCTCACCATGACGACAGCTAAAAACTTTGAATGAAGTGTTTATCAGATGGTAAAGACCTTCACAGGCTCTGTTAAAGTAATTGCACAGAACCACTGATACTTTTACACTCAGGCTGATATCAGTACATTTGTTCCTCTCTTCAGTTGGCACAATCTCTTTAGAGTACTACTTTGAAACGGTATTGCTACAGAATATGTACTCTTGTAGTTTATTGTCCAGTGTCAAACACATAAAAAAATTTTTTATGATTGGTGGAAGGAATAGTTGATCTATTTTCCCTTTGTACTGAAAATGTAAAAATGTGGTTTGATGATTTTAAAAAAACTAACAGTCAGAAATATGATTACCAACCTCAGCTTCAAAACCCAATATGGATTACTTGAATACAATACAGCCAACTTAAAAGAAATGTGTGACGAACATAACAGCACAAGATTTTAGGATAAGTATGAATGTAGTTTACAGAATAAAGACAATAAAAACTGCAAATAAAGTCAAAACCTCTCATGGCATGAACTTTTATTCACTTCCCAGAGGAAGTGATGTCAAACGAGCAGTGAAAGGCAACCAGCAGGGAGCAGGACATATTTAATGATCAATTATTTGCATTGTCAAGGCCATTTGAGCTGCCTTTTTAGTTGGAAAGCCATACTATTTTTAAATTATTAAAATGAGAAATAACGCAAACGTTATGAGTAAGTCCCAAAATTGAGCTAAATCAGGTTTAATATGCGGCAAAACAGAGTTGTGAAAGCTCAGGCTGGTTTTAACATGGTCACTTATGACGGCAGAAAAACAATTAGCCATTAGCACATTTAGTAACATATCTGAGATTGATTGACAGCTCTAAGACCCACCTCCTTGCTCTGATTGGTTGTATTTGGCCAGGAGCGGTGCATTTCTTATATGTATGTATGTATGTGTGTGTGTGTGTGTGTGTGTGTGTGTGTGTGTGTGTGTGTGTGTATATATATATATATATATATATATATATATATATATATATATATTTTTTTTTTTTTTGTAAATGCTGCGTACTGCAGCTTTAATATATATAAAGAGTCCTGTTTTTTTTTGTTGTTTTTTTTGTATTATATTCCTTACCTCCATAAAAAAAAGGCACAGGCCTTAACCCAGCCCCCTCGGATAATTTTGTCTGGACCCGCCACTGTCCCAAGTACCACCTGCGCCTGGTGAACCACAGCTTGAGAACCGTGGATGTAGTGAATCCTGTGCAAACAGAACCTGCCTCTGAAAACACCTCCACCTGTCCTGGAGGATTTTATTCCATCGGATTAATGGAGCTGGTTGCGTCTTCGCATAGAGGCTTACCACCCAAAACAACTTATTCCTGTGAGATGCATTTCCATATCATACCACCGCTGCAGGTAAACTAATCCCCCTCACCGCTGCTTGAAAAAAAAAATCTTGACACCGCATATTTTGCGCTGCATTTACTCTAATCCTAAACATTGCTAAGCAATTCAAGAGCTTCCAACCCGATGTCAGAAAAGAAGAAGGAGCCCCAAACATTTCCCCACCATCGTTTTCTGAGCCCTACGGCCTCACTGTTCCCGTGGAGACCAGATGGGGATGCAGTCTGGGGGACCGAGCCGCCCCCACAGGTTGACCCGGTCATACTCTCTGCCTCAACGCATTACAAGTCATTGACTGGCGCTCCAAAGGGGGGATAGCAATCAGAACTTAGTGCTCTAATGTTGCTGATGGTGGTGTCTTTAAATGGAGCCTCCATTACATGACATGGCCGCTACTGCAAAATGTTCACATATTGCACAGCTTCCAACGAGCTCTGTGTATAATAAATAAAATAAATAAATAAAGAGCGGATTTGAGCGCTTTATTGAACATGAGAATGTTTCTCTTTAACTTTACACGATCGCTGTTACCTTGTAAAGGAAGCTCAGAGAAGCAGGAAGAATTTCTAAAAGGACAAAGGCTCTCGAAAAAGCTACGCAAATAAACCTGACTTGACTCGACCTCAAACCTGTTTTTGCTTTTCTGCAGTCCAGCAGCTTTCATTTCTTAGCTCTGTGTACTGTAGTTGGAACCAAACGTTCACAACACTGCTGAAAAAGATACAGAACCTTTTTCTCTGAGGAAATAAAACAGCATCGATCAAATAACATAAAAACTTTAAAAAAAAACTCTTAAACTCTTAGGTTTGCATACAGTTCTTTAATATTGGTAGAATTATAACAAACATTTAATTTATCCTTCCCAAGCTCCGAACAATGGGAGGTTTTGTGGAAGTTTGGCCCAGGTACTCAGTTATGTTTTTTGGGGGTTATTTGTTTTTATTACATTTTTTTATGAATTTGAGTTTTGCAAACACTGTACTTTCTATACAGCTCTGGAAAGAAACACATCCCTGTAAATCCACCCCTGTATTTCTATAGTGCATGGTTTCTACAGCTGCCACATCTGCTCAGATTCCCCTCCATTTATCCCTCAGCTTGAGCTGAATTGTCTGATGTACAGCTGAACCAAAGAAACACTCAGTTTACTAATGACAGGTCAGCCTCTCGCTCTGCGGCTGCACAACGCAGAGTCAGGCCTCATCTGAGAGAGAGAAGGTAAACGGAGGGAACAGTCGCCTTGCTCCGGCCCGAGCGCTTTCCTTCGCTGAGCCTCGTTCATCCAGATTGGATTAGGACGTGGTGCTGCGGAGCTGCCGGGAACAGATCGCCACGCTTGCACATTATGCTGCACTTCTCATGCTGGCTGTGCTTATTTACATTTAAGCATCCATCACCCAGAGTGTCAGTGCAGATGGTTGTTGAAAAGGAAAAGGCTAAGAAATAAATACCCACATACAAACACCCACCCACAGATAAAAAAAAAAAATATATATATATATATATATATATATATA
>NW_015114711.1:55982-63801 GCF_001443285.1 Poecilia latipinna | reverse complement strand
AGGTTTTTGAAAAAAAAAAAGGAAAAAAAAAGAAAACACACACACAAACACACACACACAGAAAAAAAAAAAAAAATATATATATATATATATATATATATATTTATATATATATATATATATATATATATATTTTTTTTTAATAAATGTATATGTATGTTTTTTTTTTTTTACCCCAAATGCCCTCTAGGAAAATCTGCTGTGCTGAAGTTTTTTCAGCGCTGCTTTGCTTTACATACAAATATCTTCAGCAATCCGATGCTTATCAGTGAAGTGCTGTGCAGCGTTTGAGAGATATTAGTATTATTTTTTAAATGATTGGATCTGATTTTACCCAATCATTTGCCTGCGTTGTATTCAACCGTGAAGGAAGTCACGCTATGAAGCTTACCGGAAACTACATGCGCCGCAGATAAGCATCCAAAATTAGACTTTTGTTAAAACCCAAGGATCAACACAGACAGAGTGGATCCGTTCACTTCCCATAAATCCAAGACGGAGCTCTGACCGGAGATGAGAATTGAGTGGAATTGCGTAGAAAGAGAATTTGCCTGGCTGGTTGAAGAATAACCACGGTCTGGCTCCAGACCTCAGTTAGCAAGTGAGATGTTCAAGGTCAGTTAAGAGAAAGGATTTGATTTGGATCATCAACTCCTCTGGAGGCTAAAGTTTCCAAGAGTCAACTCCAGGAAGCTTAAACTGGGTCACAAACAGAACAATGATCCCAAGCAGAGCAACAGAATGGCCAACAAAGACAAGATTAGGATGAAGGTATGAATCAGTGAAAATGCATTCAGTGAGCCGCCCGCATTCCTTCAGGAGAACACCTCAGAGAGCGCCGCACAAACGAGAGTCTGGGAAGAAATTTCAATGAACTGCAGCAGCAGTTCACTGATTTCTAACTGATGAATATCTCCTTCTCTTTTCCCGTACTTGTATTGCTCTTGGTTGTTTAGAAATGCAGTAATAGAAACAGAAGAATGCTTTCTCGCGGTTCCCGCTCCCCGACTTTTCTCGCTGTCTACCCACAGAGAGAAATTTGTCAGGCTATCGCTTTGAGGAAAAGATGACGGCGCAGAGCTGAGGCATTGAAGTCGATATCTTCTTGTGTTTTTTTTTTTCTCTTTCTTTTTTAATATTACAGGATTGTGGAAAGCTTGGCTACAGAAAGTTAAATGGGACAAAATGCTGCATTAAAACTGCCTCCGGTGGCCTATGATGGCATCCTCAGCATAAAAGAAAAGAAAAAAATCACTGTTTTTCTTTTTTGCAAAGTCACCATCTAAAGTATCACAGTGAGTTGGAGGCTCTGAAGTTTTCCCGTCTCTCTCCCTGTCGTTCCCAGGTCAGGCGTGGCCATGCCATTTGGCTGTTTAACGGTTGGGGAAAAGAAGGAATACCACAATCCTTCGGACGTGACGGATAAATATGACCTGGGTCAGATTGTTAAATCGTGAGTATCTTTACGTCTGCCTTATTGTGATCTGGAGACCTGAACGGAGCTTTTTTACCACCAAGCACTTCTTTTCAGGGAGGAGTTCTGTGAGATCTTTAGGGCCAAGGACAAAGCCACCATGAAAATGTACACATGCAAGAAGTTCCTGAAGAAAGACGGGAGGAAAGTCCGGAAGGCTGCCAAAAATGAGATCCTCATCTTGAAGATGTGAGTTGTGTTAACGGTGTTAAGCCGTTTTTTTTTTCTTTTTTAAATAGCATTTTTAAGCAAGATAATAAAACGCGAATAGAAAGAAGCAGCTGAAATTGAAAACGTTAGCACCCAAACTTTTTTTTTGCTCTCTCTAAATCGGTTTTTCTGATTATGTGGCTTTCAGTAAATCCTGCTTTAACATAATCTTATTGAGCTATTTGTTGCTGATAGAGAGATAAGTGTGTTATTTTCTCTTTCTGGAAACTTTGGGAACACATAGCTGGATATTATTAATCGGTCCATCCAGGATGTTGCAGTTTTTTGTTTTTGTTTTGTTTTGGGGGGGTTTTTTTTACGTCATTCCTGCGACCTAAAATAACTGATTCTGCATCACCTTTGAAAGTCTTTTATTTTGAAAGAAAAAGTAGTCTGTACCATTTAGAAAAAAATTAAATAAAGCAAAAAATAAATAAATCATCCAGTAAAAAAAGAACACATTCATCTTGAAGTAGACAATCAATTGTAACAATATTTTAAAAAGCTAGAAGTATCTAATATTGTTGTTGTCAGAGATCTCACTTTTAAGTTGTTTAATAAAATACAAGCGGCGCATAAATTTCTACATGCGAGAAATGAAAAAAGTTTAGATTTTTTTTATTTATTTATTTTTTAAGCCGAGTTGCAGGGATTGGTTCGATTGAATGAGTTGGACTAAAACAACCTCTAGATCAGGGTGTCAAATTCATTTTCATTTTGGGTCAAATCCAGATCATGAAAGCTCTTAAAGGGACGGTTGTGGCAGAATGTATTGATAAAACCTGTTCACAAACTCTTAAAATATCAATGAATTCTTAAAATTAAAACATTATTGAACATATTTTCAGTCCCTCCAGGATTTTGTGATACTTTTAGATTTTTTGCAATAAAAATCAAAGTGTTTGTGGTAGTACCGTAATTTGTAAATATTTGCGATATCTGCACTTATTTATTATGGTAAATATGACTTTTTATTACTGGCTATATAGATTATAGACTATCATTTGACATTGATTAAGGCTGAGGCAGCTGTTTAGTACAAGTAAGAAAGTTTTTGACAATTTTTCAGAAAAATATGCAATAAACTCTCAATTAAGTGGGGGGATTTATTGATTTTGCATGAATGTCCATGATAATCCTCAAGAAACTGGAGGGACTGATTGATAGAAATTGGCAGTAAGCAGATCGTTCAGGACTCAGCCGCTGTCCTTCTAAATTTCCTTCTGCTGCTCAAGAAGGAAACCGTTTGTCACCTCCGAAGAGGTGGCAGAGAAATACACGACTTTTTATCCCGTTTGCTCTCTGTAGTGCAGGCGCTGTTGATCTGCTTAGTGCCAGTGAGATCAACAAAACATTACTGCTGAATAATAAATGTTGTAAATGACATTTTTGACCTGCGGTTTCCTCGCCTTGCTGCTTTGGCTCATGGAATGACATCGCTCTCTCCCTGCCTTCTGCCTTCCTCAGGGTGAAGCATCCCAACATCCTCCAGCTGGTTGACGTCTTCGAGACCAAAAAGGAGTACTTCCTCTTCCTGGAGCTGTGAGTGTAGACGTCTGATGGGGGGAATGAAAGGCTTCCAGCTCATCTCTACCCCCATCGAGCCGCTTCTGTAGATGGAGCGCTCCTGGGGGAACGGGCCGGTGTTGCTCGGGGCCCGAGCGGATTCTGAGAGCGGCTCTTGGCTCCGCATCATTTGGTATTCAGATCCGATCGCTCCGGTCGCTCCGTTCTCTTCTTCTCCCCGGTTTTGGGAATTTGGGTGCATTTCTATGGAAATTCTAAATGTGGAAATGAATGTTTCCCACTGAGAAGACCTGAGGGATTTTTGTTATGCTGAAAATTCAGCAAACAAGAGTCATCCATGGGGAAATGGTAATTATCACTCTCACCCCGTGGACGCTTCTCCGTTCTTAGAAAGACAGAAATACTTTCTTGTAGCTGAAGTCAGTTTTTCTGAGTTCTCTAGATTACAGGGAGCTTCTGTCACATTTACTTATCTGATTTTGTGGCAAATGAGCTGAAGAAAAAAGAAAAAGAAACGTAAAACACAATGTAGCTAGCTTGCATAAATAAACAAACTTTTTATTTGTTTCTTTTTCTACCCACCTCTCCACAGCGCGACAGGCAGAGAGGTGTTCGACTGGATCCTGGACCAGGGCTACTACTCAGAGCGGGACACCAGCAACGTGGTGCGGCAGGTCCTGGAGGCCGTGGCCTACCTGCACTCCCTGCACATCGTTCACAGGAACCTGAAGGTAGCACAGCTCAGCGGCAACACTGCAAAACCACTAAACCAAACCAAGTATCTTTTTGGTTTGGTTTCTACTGCATATATCTTTGTACACTTGAAATTAGACTAAACAAACCTACAAATAACTTTTTAGCAACATATAGGAGCTTGCTTTAAGTCAATAATTCCTTAATATTGCTGATAACATTTTTATTCCACAGCCAGATTATTTCACTGGTAGTACGGGAATAATGTCTTGTTATTTGTTAAAGCTGTCACCATGTTGTGACATTATAACATGAGACAGATTATCTGAACAGATCGATCTCCTCCACCTCCTCCCTGAGCTGTTATTACCGTCTGAAGAAACAAACCGCTTTGTTTCTTCCCCCTGGCACTTAGGACTTAGTGCTGTCAATCACACTCGTGTATGCACATTCTCATCTTAATGTTACAGGAAAACTGTTTATCTGACATCATCTGTGGTCACTATAACTAGTCTTAGCACTCACGACAGGCTAGCTGTAGCTTAGCCTAGCAGAGAGCGAGGGGGAGGCTATGAGCAGTTCATACACTAAGGTGATTGACAGAGCTAAGACCACTGTTCAAGCACAGTCTGAAAATGAGTTCATAGTCTGAAAGGATTGTGAGCAAAGCCGTGGATGTTGTGCAGATCTGACGGATTCTAAGTGTTTCTTGTACATATTGGAATATTAAAAGGTTTTGTTTCAAAGTTGAATTATAATGAAGTACAAATTAAAACAGATTTTTTTTTTTCTGTCATTGACTTACTCAGATTCTCCGCAAAAGATATTAATTTTAATTGTTAAATATAGTAAGCGTGTGACTTTTTGTCATTTCCCACAGTTGGAGAACTTGGTGTACTACAACCGTCTAAAGCACTCCAAAATCGTCATCAGTGACTTCCACCTGGCCAAGCTGGAGAACGGGTTGATCAAGGACCCCTGTGGGACACCAGAGTACCTGGGTGAGATTATGAAACGTGGTGAATTAGATATGACATAATGTGGCACGAGGTTCTGGGTCAGTGATGATGTTTGTGTTTCTCCTGTTCAGCTCCTGAAGTGGTCGGCAGACAGCGGTATGGCCGGCCTGTGGACTGCTGGGCCATAGGTGTCATCATGTACATCCTGTAAGTCATCAGAATCATCTCTAATTAGTCATCTGTAGTACAAATACAGGAAAATGTGTGTTTTTACCCCAATCGTTACATGCTTCAAAACCAATTACTTATATTATTTTTGTTCAATAAACATATCAACTACTAGTATAGAAATCTGGTGATCTGGTATTTTTCTTCATAAAATGCAAATAAGATTTTTTTTTTCTTCTTTGATACTTCTTTTTACTGCCTGACTCATTTTTTTTTTTTTTTACAAGAAACAAACTCCTCATTTTAGACCTAAATCTAATAGGTCTGATTATCTAAGTTCTTGCTCACACAAAGCTGGGTATTTCTGAAAACAAATATATCCGCCATATTGTTGAGAAGAAATAATTTCATGTGCTCGGAATCAGTTTCAGAAAAGTTTTCATCCACATGAATCCAAACAAAGCCTTCCCTGAGCGTTGTTTTAAACATGCCAAACCCATAGGGGGCAGTGTAGCACGGAGCTGAAACCTGTCAGCCAATCGGTTTGCTTCAAACCAACCACAACTTCCTGTTAACAAATAGACACGATGCAAAGAGGTTCATTTGTGTGGACAGGCATGCAGGCTGAAATGTATTTATTTTCCCAAATGCAAAGCTGTGTGTGAAATAAATTTAAGTCTAATTTTGGACCTTAGATTCGAGGCATAAATGGAAAAAGTCTTGAAATTCTCAGTTGTATTTATAATTCTCACCTCTGTCAAGCAACCTGTTTCAACCATTTTTATGTTCTTGGAGTACAATACTTTTTTTTTTTTTTTTACATCAGAATTAGTAGATCAGGCATAAAAAAGAAATTTATTTATTTCATTTATTTCTAACATGATAAAAATATAAAATCACACACATGAACTAATAAATAGGAAAATCAGTACTGGCCTGATCGGTGCCTCTCTACAGTGACGTTCTCAAATGTGGTCGGCATGTCTTATAAAGATTTAATGACCCCCACTGTTTTTAATTTTTAATTTTTATTGCCACAGTCTGTCAGGCAACCCTCCGTTCTACGATGAAAGTGATGACGATGATTACGAAAACCACGACAAGAACCTGTTCCGAAAAATCCTGGCGGGTGATTACGAGTTCGACTCTCCGTACTGGGATGAAATCTCCGATTCGGGTATTCTCAGTGGCAGCTTCTTACACACACACTTCACACACTCCAGAAGGAACCCACCTGCCTTCCTTCCTGTTGACTTTTCAAAGTGGTTACGGTTGTGTTGTCATGCCGTCAGGAAGTAAAACCCTTCTTCTCGTTGCGTTTCCTTCCTTGTGACTTCTCTCTGACAGCTAAGAACCTAGTTGCTCGTTTGATGGAGGTGGATCAAGACCAGAGGCTGACGGCCCAGGAGGCCATAAACCATGAATGGTAGGTGGAGGACTTTTTGATATATGGTGCAGACTAAATCAGAGTGCCGGGAACTGAGTGTACTAAACGTGATTAAAAAACGTCTCAGGGGTATTTAAACAAACAAAAAAAAATTTAAATAAAAAAGAAGATAAATTATCCTGAACAATTTTGACAGATTGTCGCTTGTTACTAGTTGTACTGGAGAGGCATTTCCAACAAACTTTACTTTTTAGTAAAATCACAATCTTCTATGACTGCACCGAAAGAAAATGACTAAAATATCCTTCATATTTCTGAAAGAGCATTAGCAATCTGCAACTTATTTTTTGTGTGAGTATAGCTGGTCGTTTCATATCCTCCTCTTTCCTCTGCAGGATCTCCGGTGGCGCGGCTTCAGATAAGAACATCAAGGAAAATGTGTGTGCACAGATAGAAAAGAACTTTGCCAGAGCTAAATGGAAGGTGAGCCCTTTTGTTCTCTTCCTCCACAAGCTGAAGGCATTTCAGGTCTCACTTCTCGTTGCTGTGAATTTAAAGATAAAGATTGTAACGGTGCCTTGTCGTAGCTTCCGTACCACTGCTTTAAAGTTTCCACATTTTGTCACATTGCAGCCACAAATTACAGTGATACTGGAGTTTTATTTGAACGAGCAAAACAAAGTGGCAAGGAAGGGTACGGAAGATGATCAGGACCACTGATGGAGGTAAAAAAAAATCATACTTTTTTTCCTCAAATTTCTGACTTTTTTCTCAGAAGATTAAAGTCAGAATTCTGAGAAAAAGTCAGAATACATATATATTTTTATTTGGCCCTAATTTTCTTCCATAAAAAGGAAAGGACATATTTTACAAAAAGAAGTCAGCAGTGCTCATTTGTCTTGAGCTCCATTTACTCTAATCCTACCCAAAGATAGCAGCTCTCTTCAGAGGACATGGCCGTCCTTAACTGGAGCGGCACAGAGAGCTAAGAGGTTCCTGGTGACTCTGGAGGACCTGCTTATCCACATGTTGTTTGTTGCTATGGTTTCTCTGTTTTCTTTTCTCTCTTTCTGCAGGTTTAGAGTCAGACTAATAAGGTGCTGACTTGTGTTCTCTTCTTCCTCTCCTCTATGCATGTCTCATTTCCCTTCAAGCCTTTCCTGACCTTTCTCTCTTTCTTTTCCATCTTCGTGTCCGTTACACTTGAGATAAACTCCAAGCAATTTCTGACAAAGTTTTATGTATGTATATTAAGTGGAGTATCGTGGCAAAAGCCATAATGCTCTGTTTATGAAAGTAAATCTGTTGGGCCTAACTTTGACACTCTGAGTGCCACACTGTTGGACAGGACATGGAAAAATAAATATATATATATATATATATATATATATATATATATAT